>NC_048298.1:254734046-254843128 GCF_013100865.1 Trachemys scripta elegans | reverse complement strand
TCGGCAACCTTTGGCATGCAGCTCTCCAGGGTAAGCACCCTGGCGGGCTGGGCCGGTTTGTTTATGTGCCACGTCCGCAGGTTCGGCCGATCGCGGCTCCCACTGGCCGCGGTTCACCACTCCAGGCCAATGGGCGCTGTGGGAAGCGGCGGTCAGCTCGTCCCTTGGCCCATGCTGCTTCCCGCAGACCCCATTGGCCTGGAGCGGCGAACCGCGGCCAGTGGGAGCCGCGATCGGCTGAACCTGCAGATGTGGCAGGTAAACAAACCGGCCTGGCCTGCCAGGGAGCTTACCCTGGCAGGATGTGTGCCAAAGGTTGCTGATCCCTGACATAGTGCATCTTTGTGTCTATTTATTTGAAAAAAAGATATTTGTTTAAGCCACAATGGCCAGTTAATACTATAAACAAAATTATTTCATTTTTCCATTTGAGGCCCTGAAGTATGGCATTATCTGTTGAGCTGTAGGGGATGTTCAGGATCTTATTGGTCTGCTTCCTAGTGGAGGAGAAACCGGGGATGTGGAGTTTGTTTATATTTCAAGTGTAACTTGTTTTATCTACAGACATACCCCTGTCCTGGAACAGAGGTGGTCAAACAGCATGCAGGACAATCCCTGCTTTCAGGAGCCTCAGCCCAGTTCCCAGAGAGCAACAGTGCTTCAAATGTATTCAAATAAAAGACCAAGGAAGAGAGCAAGCTCCCCTTCTGCTTGCCCAGCTCCATCTCCAAGGGCCACTGCTTCTATGCAGAAACTTACATGACAGAAAATAATAACAATGCCTTTCTGAGACTGAACATCTTCTCATATGCTAAGGGAAAGGACTTGGAAGATAATGTGCAACAGTGCCACCTGGCAATGTTTACCATCATAGTATTATGTGCCTTGTGCACATGCTTCTATTATTTCCAAAAATTCTTTCACTGAAGGTTTGTTTTAAATATGTTTTGTTTCTTTGCTGAATGACAGCTACTAACAGAGTTGAAGAAACGGGACAATTTTTGCTTGCCTTTCTTGCACATATAGTCCCCAGGATTTCTTAGGTGAAATTTGATCACTAGACTAAATTTCAGGAACGCTTTGATTCTTATAAGGCAGGGGTCGGCAACGTTCGGCACGCGGCTCGCCAAGGTAAGTGATGTGCTGGCCGTGGCTTCTCACTGCCCCCATTGGCCCAGGACGACGAACCGCGGCCAGTGGGGACCGCGATCGGCCGAACCTGCCCCATCAGCAGGTAAATAAAACTGGCCCGGCCCGCCAGGGTGCTTACTTTGGTGAGCCACGTGCCGAACGTTGCCGACCCCTGTTATAAGGTATCTTCACTATTCAGCCACTTGCAGTTACAGTCATTTAATCATTCACTGCAGTGCAAATAGTCCATCAGGGCCTTAACAACAGAACAATGACAAGAAAAAAATGGAAATCCATATTATGGAAGAAGTCCTAAATCAACCCTCACTGATTAATTCCCTTTTTATTCACAAAGCCTAACTCATCCTGACTGAATCAATCAAAAAGCTATTACCTTCATACTTGCAAGTGTTGCTTTCAAAATCAATAAAAACTGAGTTCATTTTTAAGATGCGATATATTACCAAAATAAAAATTCCCATTTACTTGAAATAAGAATTTATCAAAAAGCTTTGTAGTTGGCAAAATCATGTTGTTTGACTCTGCGTGCTTTGCACTGTTTTATAATTTTCAACTCTTTGCCCATTTTCTTCTGTTTCATTTACTTTAATAATTAGATCACTATTGGTATCGTTGATGTTTTTTTTCCTATTTCTGTGTAACAAGCAGCTTTCTTTAATAAAATAATAAATGGAGATATCCCATCTCCTAGAATTGGAAGGGACCTTGAAAGGTCATTGAGTCCAGCTCCTGCCTTCACTAGTAGGACCAAGAACTGATTTTGCCCCAGATCCCTCAGTGGCCCCCTCAAGGATTGAACTCACAATCTTGGGTTTAGCAGGCTAGTGCTCAAACCACTGAGCTAACCCTCTCCCCTTGGAGTATGATCAATGATTTCTCAGGAGCTCTTTCTACCCCATATAACAACATTTTCACTCTATTTTTCTAATAAAGCCAAGGTACAGTAGGTCCAGATTCTGTACAATATATCCAGTAAATACAACCTGAATGAATTTGTCCATTATTAATATTCTAGCACTTAGGAGCACCAGTCATGGACCGAGACCTCATTGTAGCACACATAAAGAACAAAAAGACAGTCAATTTCAGTCATCTGATTTTCTGTCATTGTCTGATTGATTACTGAGCCCTCTAGCATCACATATGTTCTTCATGATAGATCTTTATAGATCAGGATCAAGTCACCTCTTACTTTCTCTTTGATAAACTAAATAGATTGAACTACTCATATCTCTCATATCATGAGGTTTTCCAGACCTCAAATCATTTGTGTAGATCTTTTTTGAACGCTTTATGTTTTTTGACATCCTTTTTAAGGTGTGGACACCAAAACTGGTCATGGTATGCCAGTAATAATCAAATTAATGTAATATTCTGAGGAAATACCTCCTTTATATTCATACTTGATGTTCCCTGATTATACATCCAAAGATTACATTAGCCCTCTTAGCCAGAGCATTATATTGAGAGCTTATGTTAGCTAATTATCCACCATGACTCCTGTGTCTTTGTCGCAGTCTGTTTGCCAAGATAAGTACTTCATCCTGTAAGAGTGACCTACATTTTTTGTTCCTGTATGTATGACCTTGCATGTAGCTGAATTAAAACATGTTTTAATCAATCCAGTCTTATATAAGTGACATCTCCTCATATTATTGTAATATGTTAGCATATGTTGTGTTATTATACAGTGGTTGTACCTTAATTCATTGCATTTTTAGATATTACTGGTTCTAGCAGTATTTTTCATGTTAAGTACAGGGAATATCTCTCATCATGTAGTATCTTTTAAAGTCAAATGACCTTTTTCAGTGTGACCACTGCATAATGAAAGTAAATCTCTTGAATACGAAATGTAATATCATAACCAACCAATTTCTAATTTTGAACTTTCATATATATTTAGGATGTCGTTTAGAAAAGCTCACTAAGTCTGTGGACGGACTCCCATTCACTTGAATGCTTTTGATTAGAAACCTAGTGGTCAAAACTAAAATTGGGTGGGCCGTGTAAATCATGTAGGGGGACAGGGAATAATAAAAGATTATATGGCAGTGGGGAAATGTGTGGATCCATTAATTCTTTAATTACAGACCTGCTAACGGGTGTTTTATAAGGCATATACATTTAAAAGAAAATATAGGGTTGTTGGTTTTTGTTTTTGTTTTGGTTAGTTGGATTCCACTGAAATCTATTTTTGGTCTTAACTATCTTTTTTTATTTGTGAACACAATTGGCATTCAGTGTGCATTTCAGAATGGCAACCACACGAACCAAAAATTAAGGGTCTTGTTCGTTTGTTTAAACAAAAAGCCATTCAAGAAGCAAATATCAAGATGTATCCTATGTAAGTAACCCCACAATTGTGATGGTATAGTATATAAGTCTATCTCTCAATATATAAATGCTGTCCAGGAACGAGAGCTGTGATTTTCAGTGCAAAATCAATTATATTAGCCCTAATTTTTCTCTAATCACAATTACTAAGTTCTCTCAAAGCTAGATCCTGAGTTGCTGCCACATTTCCAGGTCCACACAGCAAATTCCTCTGCAGGAAAGTCTTTTACTTCATGAAACCTTAAAAGCAGGAGCTAACTCTTGTTTGAACAGTTCTAAAGCAAAAAAGTTCAGAAATAGCTTAACTTAACTCCAGTACTAATTCTTTCAAAACAAGAGACAGCGAATTATTGATTTTACTTTTAACTGGAATTTTGCAACACTGAGCCTGAGACCCCGAACCTAAAAACTTCAGGAAGCCTACATTATATGGATCATGTAGCTTCGCCCTTTCCTTCTACACAAGCGTGGACATTGAGACCATACATTCAAAATATAATTGGTACCATTCTTCCCTTGCCCTAAAAGAAGGCTTGATTTGATTTGGTGTGGTTTGGTTGTTTTGTTTTTTTCCAAATCTCAGACTTCTCAAATCTGTTAGGAAAATAGATGAATTGCATTGTTCAAGGCCTACTGTCCCTGTGGTTTTATATTTAGGTTGAATGAAAAAAGATCTTGTGTGGAAAAAATGCTCTTAATGTGTTAGGTTTACAATCTTTCACTCAATGAGTTGTATTGTGTGGAAAATACAGGAATCAAAGTGTAGAACAGCTGCCTTGACACTCCAAAGCATGAGGATATCCTTTGGGATAACATGCATAGCTACAATTGGCTTTGAGACTTGCAGGTAACACTGCAATCCCAAACTCATGGCAATAAACTCTTTTATACCACAACATCATTTATTTTTTATATAAATAAACAAACACAAATATATCAAATTCACTCACACCAGTAGACACAAACACAAATGCCTGATATTTGATGCTACCTTATTAAATATCAATGCAGTTTGTCACAATCATGTTAAAGATAGTCATCCATAGCAGCAATTACTCTTTTATCAACATCATCATAGAATCATAGAATATCAGAGTTGGAAGGGACCTCAAGAGGTCATCTAGTCCAACCCCCTGCTCAAAGCAGGACCAATTCCCAGCTAAATCATCCCAGCCAGGGCTTTGTCAAGCCGGGCCTTAAAAACCTCCAAGGAAGGAGACTCTACCACCTCCCTAGGTAACGCATTCCAGTGTTTCACCACCTTCCTAGTGAAATAGTTTTTCCTGATATCCAACCTGAACCTCCCCCACTGCAACTTGAGACCATTGCTCCTTGTTCTGTCATCTGCCACCACTGAGAACAACCGAGCTCCATCCTCTTTGGAACCCCCCTTCAGGTAGTTGAAGGCTGCTATCAAATCCCCCCTCATTCTTCTCTTCTGGAGACTAAACAATCCCAGTTCCCTCAGCCTCTCCTCATAAGTCATGTGCTCCAGACCCCTAATCATTTTTGTTGCCCTCCGCTGGACTCTTTCCAATTTTTCCACATCCTTCTTGTAGTGTGGGGCCCAAAACTGGACACAGTATTCCAGATGAGGCCTCACCAATGTCGAATAAAGGGGAACAATCACGTTCCTCGATCTGCTGGCAATGCCCCTACTTATACAGCCCAAAATGCCGTTAGCCTTCTTGGCAACAAGAGCACACTGTTGACTCATATCCAGCTTCTTGTCGACTGTGACCCCTAGGTCCTTTTTTGCAGAACTGCTACCTAGCCATTCGGTCCCTAGTCTGTAGCAGTGCATGGGATTCTTCCGTCCTAAGTGCAGGACTCTGCACTTGTCCTTGTTGAACCTCATCAGGTTTTTTTCGGCCCAATCCTCTAATTTGTCTAGGTCCCTCTGTATCCGATCCCTACCCTCTAGTGTATCTACCACACATCCTAGTTTAGTGTCATCTGCAAACTTGCTGAGAGTGCAGTCCACTCCATCCTCCAGATCATTAATAAAGATATTAAACAAAACCGGCCCCAGGACCGACCCTGGGGGCACTCCGCTTGAAACCGGCTGCCAACTAGACATGGAGCCATTGATCACTACCCGTTGAGCCTGACGATCTAGCCAGCTTTCTATCCACCTTACAGCCCATCCATTCATCCAGCCCATACTTCTTTAACTTGGCGGCAAGAATACTGTGGGAGACCGTATCAAAAACTTTGCTAAAGTCAAGGAATAACACATCCACTGCTTTCCCCTCATCCACAGAGCCAGTTATCTCATCATAGAAGGCAATTAGGTTAGTCAGGCACGACTTCCCCTTGGTGAATCCATGCTGACTGTTCCTGATCACTTTCCTCTCCTCTAAATGTTTCATAATTGATTCCTTGAGGACCTGCTCCATGATTTTTCCAGGGACTGAGGTGAGGCTGACTGGCCTGTAGTTCCCCGGATCCTCCTTCTTCCCTTTTTTAAAGATGGGCACTACATTATCCTTTTTCCAGTCATCTGGGACCTCCCTCGATCGCCATGAGTTTTCAAAAATAATGGCTAATGGCTCTGCAATCTCACCCGCCAACTCCTTTAGCACCCTTGGATGCAGCGCATCCGGCCCCATGGACTTGTGCACGTCCAGTTTTTCTAAATAGTCCCGAACCACTTCTTTCTCCACAGAGGGTTGGTCACCTTCTCCCCATGCTGGACTGCCCAGTGCAGCAATCTGGGAGCTGACCTTGTGCGTGAAGACAGAGGCAAAAAAATCATTGAGTATATTAGCTTTTTCCACATCCTCGGTCACTAGGTTGCCTCCCTCATTCAGTAAGGTCACTAGGTTGCCTCCCTCATCATCATTATTATAGTATAAGAGTCTGATCCTGCACACTTCGCTTATGCATGTGAATAATCCCAACAGGCCGAAATCTGATATCCTTCCTTAATTCTTATTCAATAAACATTTCATTCATATCAGTGGGTGTTTCCATGAGTAAAATCTGAATGAGAACCTCAGGATTTGACCTTTTGACATCCATTACAGTACGTGCGTGCATAAAGCTTTGCAAGATTAGGTGCAAAGTTATTTCTCTGTTTATTGGCTGGTGAGCAGAGGATGTAAGAGAGCACTGCTCTTTTCCATTAAGACTGCAAATGCTTTATTTTTCCTTTTTTTTTTCTTTTGGCGTTATCTATTGTAACTATAGCTCCAAAAATAATTCTATTTTTTTCAGTGTAAATATGTTCAAATATAGATATATCTCAGGAGCCATATAAGCAATATGCATAGGTTGCTGTGTTATGCATTCAAATGACTTTACATACATTGTAGTACAAAGGAACAAGCTATGGGAGAAACAAAGTTGGAACCTAGGAACAAGCATATGTGCTGTTGATGACACAGCTCATCAAGGTATTAAAGAAGGAAATGACAAGAATATGCACCAGATGGTTCATAGCTCTGTAAAGGCACAAATGAAACCCATGCAGCAGCAATTAGCCTGTCACCTTCTGCACTCCTGAACATAACTGATGAGCAAGACCATACTTTTAATGCCTTTGAAGTGCTTTAGGAAACTGTTATGCAGGTAAATAAAACTATTCTTCCTACTCAATGAAAAGCACATCCAGCTTCCTCACTGTGGGCAGCTGAGAAGATGGATAGTTTTATTCCTGCAGCCTTGCTCGAACCTCCATGTTGCATAATTTGTATTGCATCTTTCCCTTTATCCACAAAGTTTGGGTAACTTGTACATTTATTGACAGGTTTTGTTTTTGTAATTCTTCAGTTGTTCTTTTTGTATATAAAAATCATTTTAGTGGAGTTTGCTTCACTCCAGAAAGAGAGAACTGTGGGATTTGTATCTCTAGGTGGCAATTTACTAAAGCTGTTGCAGATTTCAGCTCTTTATGGACCAAAAGGATTATTGACTGAACCATGAAACGTGGAATAGTATTACACTGGGTCAAACAAGCGTGTAGTCAAATAGCATTATAATCTCCGTTTGGTATTCTATCCATCTGTCAAAATAACCAAATAGCTTGTTATTTTTGTGTGTGCGTGTGAGAGAGAAATAGATGGACTAATGATTAATTTTTTTTTAACTTATTTATCATGCTGAAGCCCTATCCTTAAACTGTGTACAGCATGACCGGGAAGCTAGTCAGTTGCTTTTTAAAAGTGAAAATACCTAACTGATTTTTTTTTAATCTTTTATGGCACTAACAACAGAACAATGATCACCTTCTGTATTCTGAGTTGAGGGCTTGAGCCACTTGTGTTTGTTAATTTTAAGATTCCTAGCTACTAGAACCTGGCCTTTGTTGCAAGAGCTGGTGGCCTCACTCTGAGGCCACCAAATAATTTGTCCTGAGAACTCCTGATTTAGTCTGACCTCCCGCACATTGCAGGCCGCAGAACCTCACCCATCCACTCCTTTAATAGACTCATAATCTCTGTCTGAGTTTCCAAAGTCCTCTAATAATGATTTAAATACTTCAAGTAACAGAGAATCTACCATTTACACAGTTTAAACCAGCAATCTGCATGCTTCAGATGAAGGGAAAGAAACCCTAGGATCTCTGCTAATCTGACATGGGAAAAAATTCTTATCCCACCCCAAATATGGCAATCGGTTAGACCCTGAGCATGTTGGCAAGATCCACCAGCCAGACACCTGGGACAGAAGTCTTTGAAGTAACTCAGAACCCTCCGTATCGTGCATCCCATCTCTGGACATTGGAGCTATTTGCTACTAACAATTTCATCATACCATACCCTCCACAGATGTATCAAGTTCAGTATTCCCTTGTCAAGACTAAACATGCCCAGTTGTTTTAAAACTTTTCCTCATTGGTCAGGTTTTTTAAACCTTTTATCATTTTTGTTGCTGTTTTCTGGTCTCCATCCAATTTCTCCTCATCTTTCTTAAAGTGTGGTGCCCAGAACTGGACTCAGTACTACAGCTGGGGCCTCACCAGTGTTGAGTATAGTGGTACAATGACTTCCTGTGTCTAATATATGGCATTTCTGTTAATACATGCAAGCATGATATTAGTGTTTTTTCTCGCATTGTTGTCTCATATTCAGTTTGTGATCCTTTTCAGCATGTAGCCAGTTGTTCCTCATTTTGTGATTGGGGGACGGGAGAAGCAGCAGCTCCTCCCTCTCCCTGGTGCTCCTAGATGGACAGCCTTGGTGATGGTTGCTGGAGCTTCCAGCAAGGGTTGGGCAGCTGCTGAGTTCCCCACCTTTCCAGTGGCGGTGGGGCTCAGTTGTGCATTTGACATTTCCTTCCTAAGTGAAGTACTTTGCACTTGTCTTTATTGAAGTTCATTTTTTTTATTTCAGGCCAATTCTCCAATTTGTCCATTAGCTCAAGTCTGTAACAGATTCACAAGCTTCTAGGTGCAGCTGAGTGCTTAGCAGATTTTCTGGTTTGCTAGCAGTTTTGGAAACTGGGTGGGGGGAAATCAGTTCCAGTTGAAATAAAACAGAATTTTTGGCAAATCAAAAAAGTGAGAAAAATTTCCGTTCAGGTCAAACAAAATGTTTTGTTCAACCCAACATGAAATATTTGGATTTAGGTTAGAGAAAATGAATGGCTGGATTCACAAAAATGAGGAGGAAGAGCCGTGTCTCCTCCCCCCCTCCCCATACACACACCTTATGTCCAATAGCCCAGTGGTTAGGGTATTCACCTCGTACACAAGAGAGCGAGATTTGATTCCTTGCTCTGGAGCAGGGATTTGAACCTATGTCTCCCCCTTCTGGGGAGTGCCACAGTCAGTGGGCTATGGGGTATTCTGGCATGAGTCTCTGAATCTCTCCTGTTCAAGCTCTTCCACTTTGTACAAAGTACTATAATAGTCACTGAGGGAGAGAGAATGACAATGACTGAATAGCCCAACCATTAGGGCACTTACCTGGGAGAGGGGAGGCCTTCATTCAAGCCCTTGCTCCAGAGCAGGGATTTGAATCTGGTTCTCCCATATCTTTGGTGAGTGACCTGACCACTTGGCATAAGAGGTCATCTCCTCCTCAGGTGGTTTTGTAAAAAGCACCTAAGTCCACTGCTGACAACATCTGGTAGAAAGGCTACTAACACATTGAAAAGCTAGATCCTTAACCTGATGAGGCTTCACTGAAGACTATCATTTCTCTTCGCTGTCTACCAGCTCTGTTGCATCTTATCAGTAATTCCTCAATGCTTCAAAAACTTCCTCTGGTTGAAAGAAAATTGGGGCTATTGGAGCTGCTCCTCCATTTATTCTGAGTTTTAATTCAGCCAGAGTGAATGGAGTTCCCCGTACACGCTTGGCTGTGTTACGGCAGCAGCTGCTCTCACAACTCGTGACGGAATCAGCAAAAATTCCATGGGGTCCATGTTTGGAAGGGAACTCTTTTTAATTAAAAAGCTCAGCTTCTACTGAAGTTGATGACATTAGTCATACTCACCTGGGAAAGCTGTTTACTCAAAGTGAGTAAGTTTTTTTCCAGCTTGCTTTAAGGCAAGTTTTTTTCCAGCTTGCTTTAAGTGAGATGTGCCATCTCACTGCAATTCAATCATGTTGAAGTTTACATTGGTTCTTTTGGTGACTATTCAGTGTTGGAAATCAACATTAATTAGAAACTTTAATAACATTATTACTATCCTTATTCTTCCTTGCCTCCTGCACTACTTCACCTGATTTCTGAGCAAAACCAAGGTAACATTACGCTGACATAGCAGATTTTTTTCTTTCAAGTGATCTGACACTGAATTGTTGATAGATATGAATAATCTCCCCACAATGTTAGCTACAAGAGAATGGGGAGAAAGTGGCTGATTGCAATATCTTCTTGTGTATTCAAGATATCTGTCTCCCCCTGCTTGATCAGAAATACCCTAATCTGTTTACATTCAGGGCCCACTGCAAAGAGTATTTCTTTACTCAAACTTTTTCAGAGGCAAAGCTTTTGAGATCTGAGGTTGTGCATGGGAGTGGTGATCCTTATGGGAATTGTGTTGTTGGGGGATTGTATTTTGCTGGCTGCTTGATGGTTTTCTTAACTTATGTCAACGCTGCCTAGAGTCGCTAAGAGAGAACTTCATATGCTCTTATAAATCAAAATAAATAGGTTTTATGCACTTCTTTCGTGTGTGTGGTGGAAGCATGTGCACACTTTAATGTTTTTTTCCCCCCAAGAAATAATACTCATCCCTATTTATTTTACAGAACAGAACAGCATTTCACTTCCTAGTCTGATGCCTCTTGCCCTTTCAATTCTTTGTCTTTCCCAGCTGTTCAAGTCTACTCTGACCTTTCTGCATTGTAGACTGTATTTTTGTTCTTAGCTTTTTGCAGTGCATATAGAAAGCGGTATGATGCCACAATTCAGGGATAAGCTTTCAGGTTGCACACAACAGGCCCCCCCTAAGAATGAGGCAAAAGTCTTTGCAGAATCAAGCTAGAGGTGTCTGGTGGGGTATCCTCTGGTTCAGGTTATGCTCAGCACTTTGCTGTGAATACATGGGTCAGACAGTACATTTTCATATGTTTGGGGTAGATAAAATGAGTATCATGCAGTCTACCATGTTGGGGCTAGTTGTCTTTTGAATTAGCTCTTATTAGTTCTGCAATGATATTAAGTATTCCCTGGCATTCTTCATAAATTAAGCTAGGGTAAATACCTTAGACTATATTTTCTCAGCCCCCCACTAATGTGCTGGTAAATTACAGCCTGCAAAATCCCAGCCTACATATCAGAAATTCTTTATTAATAGAGTATGCATTTTGTATCCTTGGGAATGCAGGTGCTCTGTATATTTATATTTTGGTTTCCAGATCTAGAACAGATTTGTATTTATAGCAAGACTTTATGAAGTTTGAGCCACTTTTTAAGTTTTACTAAATGAGTTTGGCCATCTATATCATTAAGTGATGTTTTTGTATCCTGGCTCCATTGTGACTCAATACAGCTTCCTTGAAATTAGACAATTTATAACAACAATTGGAAATATTCATATATACATAATATATTTATTCCAATGCAGTAGCAGCAGCAAAAGAACACATTTGGTTTGTACATAAGGGATTTTAGCGAAAGTAAATAAATTGAAGAGTTTTAATTCACTTGGGTTCAAATTCATTTAGGCCTGTCATATCTAGAAAAAGAAAACCATCAATCATAAAGGAGCAGTCAGGCATGATATTAAACAGCTGAACTTGTCAAAATAATCACTATGTAGTTATGAAGTTGCATTCAGTGCATCACAGCTTTGCAGTTATTGCCATTGTGTTTTATTTTCACCTGCTTTGACAAATTGATTTTTTGGGGGGATACATTCATTATGAAATGCAACCCTTACTTAGACAGTTTTGCAACATTGAGTTATTGTGCTGTTAATTCTTTGACATTGCTAGTATTTGAATATTTGACTTTTTTACTTTTCTTTCAAAAAAGCACTTTGGTGGAAGGACATTATTGTTATTTACTTCTACCTATTGCCACTAGATACATTTTTATGGCTATTTGTTCAGTGCTTACTGCATGCCTGTTGCAAAGCAGTATTTCTTTGAAGAATTTTCCTACAAAACAAAAGGTACAATTCTTATGTGTGCATATGAAACCCAGAGTTGACAATTGTATTTTATGAAAGTCAGCAGCTATACCAGAAGAGTTCATTTCCAGGTCATTCACTGGTTTTCTATATGTGACAGGAATGACCAATTGAAATCTTAATGCTAAAACATCAGACTGTAAAGTTCTCTTTGAAGTTTAAGAAAGAGAATTGCATAAACAGACAACCTTAGTTGTAAATTGTTTCATGAACAGTAAAAGGCGTCATTTCAGTTCCAGTGTATGTATTTTCCTGTCAATATAGTTGACAGCACTTTGTGCACTGCCTAGGTAGAAGAAAGGAGTAATGCAATAGTAATACGGCTAATGCAATATTAATAAACAACTCAATTAAAGATAGGAACCAAATAATATTTGAATATTAATTGGACTCATACTAAAGGAACAGTTATAAAACAGATATATAGACAAGACATCTTCCTTTGAATGTTCACTGGCACATTGTTTTTGGACTATAAATTATTTATGTGGAACTGCTGCGTAGAGCCAGGACTTGTTTTTATCTTGAAGGCCTTGTTTAAACCTGATCAACAAAATGACATCTAAATTCAGATTTCTCCCCTCAGCTTGACAGTCATGAAAGCACAGCCATCCTTGGGCAGACGTTTGCACTTGATAAGATGAATTAATGCATGGACCATTAGCTGAACTGTTGTGTAAGTCGTCAAAGATTCAAGTTGTTTAACAAATTGATATCTGTGCAGAAAACAAAAGACCAAAAGGACTATGAAATGATGCAGTAGTTCTTATTGACAGTTGAGATCAACAAGACATGCTACATCTGGCAGTGTATGAACAGAATGCCAATGGGGCACATTCCAAAATACGTTTGAAACAAACTGATTGAATGAAATGGAACTTAAATTAAAGCAACTCATCCTTCCTTCCCTGACTCCCAAATGGGCTGAAATAGCATTTTTCCAGGCTAGTTTTGCATATTGATATCATATTAAAATTGAACCTTACCACTGCAGAAAAGCCTGCGTTAGTCCTGCAACTTTTATTTGTTGCTTATATATATATATATGTGTGTGTGTGTGCGCATGCACTCTGTCACATACCACCAACCAGCAAATATTTGCACAGCTTAAAAAACACACTGCATATTTTTTTAAGAATGGGTATGAAATTGAAAGGCTGAATGAAGGTAATTACAGCAGTATTTCTCAAACTGGGATTGCTGCTTGTCTAGGGAAAGCCCCTGGCAGGCTGGGCCAGTTTGTTTACCTGCCCCATCTGCAGGTCCAGCTGATCATGGCTCCCACTGGCCGTGGTTTGCTGCTGCAGGCCAATGGGGGCCGCGGGAAGCGGCGGTCAGTACGTCCCTCGGCCCGCTCCGCTTCCAGCAACTCCCATTGGCCTGGAGCAGCGAACTGCAGCCAGTGGGAGCCGCGATCGGCCGGACCTGTGGACAGGGCAAGTAAACAAACCGGCCTAGCCCATCAGGGGCTTTTCCTACACAAGCGGCGACCCCAGTTTGAGAAACACTGAATAACAGGGACTGACTGTTGGTAGAAGAGAGGAGATGAATGGAGGGGCTGCCATAGAGAAATGAATGTGAAAGAGGCTGATTGCAGGGAATAGATGGGGGAGAAAAAGGGAGAAAAGGGTGAGGAGAGGGTTGAAAAAAAAAAGCATAGAAGAGAAATAAGCTGAAAATGTTAATACATATTAAGTAGAAAGTAGACAGGGAGAACAGGCACTGAACAAGATGGAAGATGCTGATATACATTAGGAAGAAAGAAAAAGGTGGAGCTAAGGAAAGACAAACAGGGAAGGATGCTGGGATGATTTAGTTGGGGATTGGTTCTGCTTTGAGCAGGGGGTTGGACTAGCTGACCTCCTGAGGTCCCTTCTAACCCTGATATTCTATGATTCTAAGGGGAAGGAGGAACCAAAAGCAAGGGAGATATAATAAGTTTTAAAACAAACAAAGCTATTTAATTCAAAGACTGATGCCAAATCGTCCAGTAAAATACAGAGTGTGTACCCACACAATATTTTTATTGTACCATTGTCACTTTGTGCCTTCAGTTGTGATTGTGTACAGAGTTTAGAGCAGTGGTGGGCAACCTGAGGGCTACATGTGGCCCATCAGGGTAATCCATTGGCGGGTTGGCAGACAGTGTTTATATTGACCTTCTGCAGGCACGGCCACCTGCAGCTCCCAATGGGCATGGTTTGCCGTTCCTAGCCAATGGGACCTACAGGAAGTGATGTGGGCCGTAGGGACGTGCTGGCCGCTGCTTCCCACAGCTCCCATTGACTAGGAACAGCAAACCGTGGCCACTGAGAGCTGCGGGTGCCTGCAGATGGTCAATGTAAACACTGTCTGGCAGCCCACCAGATTATCCTGATGAGCCGCAGGTTTCCCAGCACTGGTTTAGAGATTTATGACGTCCCTGTGCATTTTCACTGCTGATCAGTAAAAACACTTAAGCCTGTGTTTAGTTTTCCACATGTGAATAGTTGCTTTGACATCAATACTTAAAGTCAGGTTAAATGCTTTGCTGGATTTGGGCCTACCCCTTTCTCAGATTTTAGGGTTAATATTAAAAAATGTGCACATCTCAAGAGTATTTTCCGCTTGATTTGTGTAGGTATTTTACATATGTTCATAGGAAACCTATGCTGCATACAGTGTTGTGCTTGAATCAGAACTTTGCAAAAATGGGTAGAGTAGACAGAGCTACAGATCAAAGCTTGTCTGCAACTTTAGACCATTGAGGTCATTATGGGCCTGATCCAAACGTCACTGAAATCAGTCTTCTCATTGATTCCAATGGGTTTTGGATCAGACTGAGTGTCTGTCAAGCAATATATACTGGCTTTGGACTCACTCTTTTATGTTAACATTTTCTTCTCTCATAGGAATGAGCAGTTTTTTTTTCCTTGTCTTTTCTGTTGTTTCAACCGTTTATTATTGATGATGGGACTGATTTTATTGCCCGATGATGTTCCCACTAAAGACAATAGGATTTTTACTATTGCCTTCAGTGGGAGCAGGATTGGACCCACTGTATTTTTGATAGATCTTAAACATATATATATTTATTTATTTATTTGTAATAGGAAAAAATATTTTAGCACGAACAGATATTTGGTAGAGTGTTTCTTTCCCTGTTTTCATAGTCATCACATCAAATATAGAGGGAGATAAACCACTGGTTTCTAAGTGGTGCGGCACAGAACTCAGAGTCTGGATGGGAGGGATGGCTAATGTAGCTTTAAGCCTTCTGTCCTCCTGATTCTGGGCTGTTCCTGGTACTGGAGAGGCTTCTAGGATAATTTAGGCAGAACTGCCTAAGTCACAGGAGCCTTCCCAACCTGCCCTACAGGCTGTAATGCTGCAGGAATCTCCACAGGCCTGTGTTCATCAGCCACACTTTCAACATTCTCTTAACACTCCACCTACACCAAACCTTTTTGGATGGTCTTTGGAGGGCTGACTTATGGCTGTTCTCCCCAGAATTCCTCAGGGAATTCTTACCCAGCCACTAATGGGACTTTTATGCTTTTTACCCATTACACCAGCCCTGTCATTTTACTTTATGTAAAGAGGTCAGAGCAGGGGTGAAAATCTCACCTATAGTGCATTGTTGGATAGGTTTATCAATCCAGCAACCTGGTCAAAGACCTAGCAAACCTGCCATGTCTGTTTTCCTGCTCTCAGGTCCCAGATATCTCTGCCTACGGCTCTGCTCCCACTCCCATTGGAGTCAGTGGCAAAATTCTTGCTAACGTCAAGGACAGCAGCACCCCTCTCTAAGCAAACATGTCAATACGTAATAAAGTGGTTAGGATGCGGAACTTCCTATTGCACTTTTAAAAAAATCTTTTTTTTCTCCTGAGAGGAATTTTCTTGCTTGTAGGCTTCCCAAATAAATGCACCAACATACTCAGAAATGTTGGTCATGTTAAGCAGCTGACTTTCTATAACAAACACCTTCAAGAAATACACATATGCTCTTTATCACTAAAACATTTCTCTAGAAATTCTCAGTAGGGGAAAATGGAAAAAAGACAGTAGTGTCAGATAGAGTAATGCAGTTGTGAATGCATAAGTAATTTACAAAGGCTGCCCTGCATCAGATAATAGCTGAACTATGTAACTACATTAATTTTAATTTAAAAAAAATCTTAACAGTTTTAGTAGATTTTTATATAGAATGCAGGTTAACTGGCTGAATGTTTCACTCAGGAACTGACAGGGGCTGTGCATTAGGAACTATATATCAAGAGTTAATTGTCAGTCTGCAAGTAAATGAGATAACAATCAGGCTTGCACAAAAATTATGCTGTCTTAAAAAATGCTTCCTTGGATAGCATAAATGAACTGGTAATCAGGCAGCAGGACGTTAGTGTTAAGGAATGAGCCCCCTGAAACAACTACCTAACAGAATTTTAATAAGATCTTATCAGGGTCAATAAAAGAAAATCTACCATCAAAGTAATGAAATATGCTAGAGTGACTATGTCAGTTCTGCCCATGCCTAGAGAAAAATCTATGGGAATTCTGCATATATTTTTGTCCTTTTTTTTACAAACCTAACTAGTAGGTGACTATGTTGCTTGGCTGATACTGGAACAGGGATAGTCATGAATTTTGCGGGTAAAATTAGGACTTTCAGGTCTCCAGGAATTGGAATAGTTTGAAAAGATCACAAGCACTGATAACTGTAGAACGATCTGCAACTGAAAAAGAATCCAATAACTATAGATTTTTTTAAAAAAGAAGTGTTCTTGATGACATCTGCTACATGGCAATTCCACAGTCCCCTCAGGTTGTTTCCCCATAAGCCAATCAGCATCATCTCTATCTATCCTGAAATCCAATGGAGCTTCAATCAGGTAGTCCTCACACAAGCCTCAGTTGTCTAGAGACAAGGAAAGCATAAATACTGTCCCATCAGTACATTATGGAAGGGAGATATATAGACTCTGATTTTCAGAGGTGTTGAGTGCCCACAGCTTCCATTAGCTTCATTTGGAGTTGTGGGTGCTTAGCAAACCCATAGAGTTGACTGTCATCCCAATGACATCAGCCTGTTAATGACACTAAACCTCATATCATCTCCCTGTCTCTTCTAGCATGTTGCTTTAATTTCAAATCACAACAGTGCCTCTGAAAGCTTTACCCTCTATCCAGCTAATGTTGATGCTGCTGATAGTATTGTGTACCAGCCTATAGTTCTTTGGGAGTGGGTCAGCTTTGTCAATGAATTAATTTGAATAATGTATATGCATCTGCGACTAGAGTCCCAGGGGGCCGAACCGAGGTTACTCAGTTAGAGCAAATTGCAAAGAATGGGGCAGACAATCCCCAAAGCTGGTGTTTGCAGTATTTAGATCCACCAGGCTAGCCTCAAAACAGCATCTACAACAACTTACTGGTTACTCAAAAACCAAAACACAGTTCCCTTAAAGCAACCCAGCCTTAGGCCTCCACCCAGATACCCAAGTCAAATATGATGAGGATTACGGAAAATCTTATTCACAATAGAGGAAAATTGTACCAATCCCAAAGGATTGCCTCCCAGATTAATGAATATTACTGAAATGCACACTTACAGCCAATTCCTATTATAAACTAAAATGTTTATTGTTAAAAAAGAAAAGAGAGAGTGTATTTGTTAAAATATCAGTATACAAACAGATATGAGTACAGCTCTGAGATCAGATTGATAATAGGGATGGTGAGCATTGTAGTTGCAAAGAGTTATTTCAAAATTACTCCTTAGGTTATAGTCCAATGTTCATATTCAGGGTGATACAGATGGGACTGGAGATCTGTCTTATGACTCAAGCTTCCCCTGAATAAAGCATGAAGCAGATCTCAGATGAAAGGATCAGATCCCAAGAGTCTTGTATACAGTTTTATATAAGCATCTTGACCATGCAGTTCTTAGTGAACTATAGGCTTCTATTTCTCAAACATCACCAGTCAGTTTACCACAAAATTTAAAAGAGCCATATAGACAATAATATTATTTAACCCAAGATTCATCTAAATGTTCATATTTCTTTTTGATCTCTGAATCAATGGCTATAATAATGGACAGGAACTGTCTGTTTACATGGCTAACATCTAACAAGATAAAAGTAAACATGTGCAATTAGTATTACCTCTAATTCTTTAACAATACATGCATTTCAAAGTTCTAGCCTATCTAGCATGGAATGGCCCTAATTACCATTAACATACTTTTATAACATGTCTCTAAAAGTTGGATCTGGATCATTTAGCTTGCAAGAACATAAGAATGGCCATACTGGCTTAAACCAAATGTCCATCTAGCCTAGTATCCTGTCTTCTGACAGTGGACAGTGCTAGATACTTCAAAGGGAATGAACAGAGTAGGGCAATTGTCAAGTGAAACATCCCGTCTTCCAGTCCCAGCTTCTCTCAATTAGAGCTTTAGGGACACCCGGAGCATGGGGTTGCATCCCTGATCATTTGATGGACCTATCTTCCATGAACTTATCTAATTATTTTTTTTAACTCAGTTATGCTTTTGACCTTCACAGCATCCCCTGGCAATGAGTTCCACAGGTGGACTGTGTGTTGTGTGAAGAAGTACTTTCCTATGTTTATTTTAAAACTGCTGCCTATTAATTTCATTAGGTGATGCCTGATTCTTGTATTATGTGAAGGGGTAAAAACACTTCCTTATTCACTATCTCCACACTGTTCATGATTTTATACACCTCTGTCATAGCCCCCCTTAGTCATCTCTTCTCCATGCTGAACAGTCCCAGTCTTTTTAATCTTTCCTCATATGGAAGTTGTTCCATACCCCAATCATTTCTGTTGCCCTTCTCTGTACTTTTCCCAATTCAAATATATCATTTTGCACACAGTATTCAAGGTGTGGGTGTATTATGGATTTATATAGTGGCATTATGCTATTTTTGTCTTATTATGTATCTTTTCCTAACAGTTCCTACCATTCTGTTTGCTTTTTTGACTGCCACTGCCCATTGAGCAGATGTTTTCAGAGAACTATCCAGGATGACTCCAAAATCTCATTCTTGAGTGGTAGCTGCTAATTTAGACCCCCTCATTTTGTTTGTATAATTGGGTTTATGTTTTCTAATGTGCATTAGTTTGCATTTATCAACACTGAATTTCATCTGCCACTTTATTGCCATGTTATCTAGTTTTGTGGGATCCTTTTGTAATTCTTCGCAGTCTGCTTTGGACTTTAACTATCTTGAGTAATTTTGTATCATTTGCAAACTTTGCCACGTTACTGTTTACCCCTTTTTTCCAGATAATTGTCAAAGCCTTGTCAAAGGCTTTCTGAAAATCCAAGTACACTATATCAAGTTGATCACCCTTGTTCACATGTTTGTTGACCTCCTCAAATAATTCTAATACTTTGGTGAAGCATAATTTCCCTTCACAAGAGCCATGTTGACTCTTCCCCAACATATCATGTTCATCCATATGTTTGATAATTCTGTCCTTGACTATAGTTTCAACCATTTTGCTGGTACTAAAGTTATGTTTACTGACCTAACTCCAGAATTGCCTCTGCTGTTTTTTTTAAAAAATCAACATTACATTAGCTATCTGTCAGTCATCTCGTACAGAGGCCGGTTTTAGCAATAGGTTATATACTAAAGTTAGTAGTTCTGCAATTTTCATATTTGAGTTCCTTAAAAACTCTTGGGTTAATACCATCTGGTCCTGGTGACTTATTACTGTTTAATTTATCAATTTGTTCCAAAATCTCCTCTGCTGACACTTCAGTCTGGGACAGTTCCTCAGATCTGTCACCTAAAAATAATGGCTCAGTTATGGAAATCTTTCTCATATCCTCTGCAGTGAATACTGATTTAGTATTGATTTAGTATATGATTCTCTGCAAAGAATTCATTTAGCTTCTCTACAATGGCCTTGTCTTCATGAGTGCTCCCTTAGCACCTCGGTTGTCTAGTGGCCCTACTGATTATTTGGCAGGCTGTTTCTGATGTACTTAAATACAAATTTGCTGTCAATTTTTGTGTCTTTTGCTAGTTGTTCAAATTCTTCTTTGGCCTGCCTAATTATATTTTTACACTTGACTGACCAGTTCATGCTCCTTTTTTACTTTCCTTCTAATTTTTAAAGGATGTCTTTTTGTCCCTAACCACTGCTTTTACTCTTATTTAGCCATAGTAGTGTTTTTTGATGTTCTTATTTATTTTATTATTATTAGACTTTCACATATAGTTTGAGCTTTTTCTATGGTGTTTTTAAAAAGTTTCCATGCAGCTTGCAGGGATTTCACTCTTGTGACTGTTCTTATTAACTAGCTTCTTCGTTTCTGTGTAGTTCTGTTTTTAGAAGTTAAATGCTACTGTGATGGGTTTCTTTGGTATTTTTCCCTATACAAGGATATTAAATTTAATTACATTATGGTTGCTATTACATAGTGGTTCAGCTATTTTCAGCTCTTGGACCAGATACTGTGAGCCACTTAGGACTAAATCAAGAATTGACTCTTCTGTTTTGGGTTCTAGGACTAGCTGCTCCAAGAAGCAGTCATTAATGATGTCTAGAAATCTTATCTCTGCATCCCATCCTGACACTCAGTTTCCTTCTAATTAAGTTTCATGTTAACTAGCTCCATGTGATTGCATCGTTCATTCCAGAAATGTAGCAGCACAAGATCTTACCAGAAGTGCTGTGGATTTAAGTGGCACATTGAACATTACTATTTGACTCGCCTTTCACTCTTCCTTGAGATGTTCATTCGCTTTGCAGAAAAGGAACATTGATAGATTGCATTTTTGGAGGGACAGGAAGGAGGTTTCTATCTTCATTTTAAGATTTATGGTTAACTTGCACAGTTTAAAAAGCGTGGTAACATTTAAAGTCTATACCAGACTCTCTTATTTTATTAGGGCTTTATCCGTGAAGGTATGAGTTCTGTCCCCAGTCCAGCAAAGCACGTAATGTGTCTAACTGTAAACATATCTGGTGTCTCATTGATGTCAGTGGGAATACCTGATTAAAATTAAACATATGCTTAGGAAACTCAATATAAACTGACTGGAAGCAAAAATGAAATTGACTAGTCTGTTTTCATTCTAAGAAATGAGTGAAACCGCATTAATGGTGAAATGAATAAGATTTTCTAAATTATTTTAGTTTTAATAATTTAAAGTGTTTTTCCATTAAACAGATAAAGTGTGTTTGTTTTTTACATTGGATTTTTTTTTAATCTAACAGTGAGATGCTTTTTTTTGTGGATGCTTGAGGGGACTGACAAAAGTGTTTATCTAATACTGTGCTCTTTAACTAAAGATTGAAAAAATGAGCTATCATATGCTGGAAACTGTGAGGATAGTTGGAAGTGATAACTTATAATAGAAAGTTGCCAGTTTAAAGGCTTCCAAAGTTCAAATTTCACTATATTGGTTATACTTTTCACTTATGAGACCTGAGGCTTTGTTACCATCTCACACACTGTTCCAGGTTGTCAAATGGTCACCCTTAACAGTTGTGTTATATGCTACATATAGTATAATTTACATATATAAATAAGTAAAGATAGCAATGAAGCAAAACACTCCTGTAGCTGGTTCAGCTCATTCTGCATATAATTAGGATGAAAACACAACTGATTTATTTTAACTGAATTATTATTGTTGGGTATTATTTTCATACTGGCATAAAGCCAGTATCAATGGCTATGGCTTTGAATCTTAAATACATTATTATAACATTAATAATTATGTGCCAACGAAGTGCTGCTGTAAAGGAGATAAATATGAATACAGTCCCTAGCCTGAGGATCTTACACTCAGAGATATAAATATGTGATTAGTTATTATAAATATATAAAACAACATAAAATGATTTCCCTCATTAATTATTCTATGGTCCAGTATAAGAAGGGCTTTTGGGGAAAAGGGAGAGAGTCTTGCTCCACTGATGGAGCAAGAAGGACCTAGCTGCCTGGTAGAGACAGGGGTACTTTGGACAGAGCAGAACTGGGAAAGGGTAGACTGGGCTGGGGAGCTCTGGCTTGGTGACCTCCCAGACTGAGGCCTTGCAGCAAAGGCCTGAGGAGATAGTAGGGCTGCAGGGAGGCAACCAGGCCAAGAAAACGCAGCAGGTCCAACCCCTTTGCCAGTGATGAATGGCTATTTCAGACTGCAGTTTACCCCTGAGAGAAGGAGCTAGATCAGGGGTCCCCAAACTTGGTTCGCGGCTTGTTCAGGGTAAGCCCCTGGCAGGCCACGAGATGCTTTCTTTACTTGACCATCCTCAGGTACGGCCGCTCGCAGCTCCTAATGGCCGTGGTTCACCGTTCCCAGCCAATGGGAGCTGTGGGATGTAGTGGCCCGGCCTGCACCACTTCCTGCAGCTCCCATTGGCCAGGAACGGCAAACCACGGCCACTGGGGGCTGCGAGTGGCGCTACCTGCGGACAGTCAGGTAAACAAAGTGTCTCGTGGCCTGTCAGGGGCTTACCCTGTATAAGCCATGAACCAAGTTTGGGAATCCTTGGGCCAGATGACAACTGGTAGTAGCCACTGAGGCTAGGTGTGTATAGTGGGTTGGAGTTGCCCTGAGGAGGGGAGACTCAGAGTGTGGGGACACTGCTGGGGAGGCAGCACCCCAAGGTAAGGGGCACTGGGGTCCGGGAGGGACATGTGGCCAGAAGTTGTGGAGAAAACAGGGCAGGTAACAGATGGCGAGAAACTGGCCAGAGGAGGGCACTCCTGAGCTGGATGAGCTAATTCCCGGACTGACCAGCAGGAGGCGCTGCGCCGGTGAGTTGGCACTGGGTTACACTATGGATAAGTCACAAAGGCCTTGATTGAGAAATGCATTCCAATTCAAGAGAGCATGTAAACATGTGCTTAACTTTAAAGTTAAATTTGTTCTTAAACGTTTTCCTGGATATGCCTTAAGTTAAGTATGTGTTCAGTACTTTCCTTAACCAAGGTCATAATCTTTGTTAGTGTTTCACTGTCTGTAAAATGGGTATTGTGACATTTATCTGTTTCATACAGTTATGATTTAATGTGTATTATAGAAGTCTTAAATCAAAAGTGCTATATACAGTCAAAGTAATGTCTCACTGTTATTAATAATAGCAGTAGAATAAAGTACAGAACAGTAAGGCAGCAGATTCAGTCAGGTGTCTCTGATAGGTATCACACTATTCTCATGGTCTCAATTTAGAAGTCTCCTGACCATTTCCACACCATCTGTGGTGCTTTGATGCCTTGGTGATGGGCAAGGTATAAGAACCTAGATGGAGAGAGACATGACACATCTTAGCATTAATAACAGAGAGATTTCCCCTACTCTGTATTGGAACGTGGGCCTCCCCAATAGTAAAGCCTTATCATTCAAGAAGTTCCTTAACTTAGATGAGAAAATATTTAGAGATTTTATGCTTTTAAAATGTTACAACAGTTCTGTTTGAGATAGCTGACAGCAATCCTTAACTAGGGAACTCTCAGAAATTTTGTTGTACACTTGAGACATTAGTTCAGGAACCAGAAATGTGGGGTGACAAAGATTAATTCTGTTTCCCTCCTCCTCTTTCCAGCAGATGAGATAATAATATGAGGGTTCTTGTTCAATCCTGCTTTTCTCAACCCTTTTGCAAAAGCCTCCTCTGCCTGTAGCAGGAGCCTCAAGCTAACTCCAATGATTTATTTAAAATAGAACACAAACTTCATGCAAGCATGTGAAGGCACTTTGCAGAACTAAGTTAGTTAGCACTGACAGTGGCCCTGGAGAATTAAAACATTTCTTTCAACTGGCAATTTCCAAATCAACTGCTAATATGTTGGTTTTAAGGAGCACAATCTACATTTTTTCAAGCTCTGTCTTCCCCACTTTCAGATCCAAATGGCCTTTTATGGGCTAGCAAATTTTTAACCCATCAAATCTTGCCTCTTGCATGTCATGACCTCTCTCTGCTTTGGAACTTGCCATCTAGCCCCTCTACATAAATACATGCAGATACCTACACCTTCACTTCCCAATCAACACTGCTAATGGAACTCAGCCACGTTACATTCAGACATGTCACTGGCATTACTCTCCTGCCACTACTTTTATAAATTAGATGTGCTTCTCCCCTAAAGACTGATAGGCTGGCTAGGGAGTTAGTGACTTTCAGGTTTACACTGGTCTTCTCTCCCACCCTAGGAAGATTTTAAGGTACAACATAGGGATTTTGACCTGAGAGAAGTTTAGGGGTTAACATAGAAATTTAAATTTACACAGATTAAGTTAATTTAAAATATTAACAAAATGCATGTTTTTATGTTACATAAAAACAGCACAACAACTAACAAGCAATTGAAGGCTGCTAAAAATATATAAACTTGAAAAAAATAACTTTAAACCAGAGAGCTGTGTTTGCCCCCACAGGCACTGGTTAATGTGAAAACATAAATCATAGAAACAGCTATGAAAAATCTAAAGAACAGCCAACTTCACAAAACACCACCTGTTTATTCAGGAAGCATGAAAGATTCAATTTGATCAGATCAAAAAGCACACTGAGGATGACACAGAGGGGTTCCCCAGGGACTTCACTCTGTTGGCTACGAGGGAACTAGGCTTTTATTAAACCTTAAATTTCCACAGCTAACTGCAGATTCAGATAGAAACGGTCACTGTGTTGTAGATAAGTGGGAGAGGGAGGAGGGAAATGGAGGTGTGGTGTCCATTGCTTTCAGGGGATATACAGTTAACCAGCGATTTTCTTTAACCAGAATTTAAATAATGGGATATACAGACTCTGTTATACTGAATGGAATTCTCTCCACCAATCAGAGTGTAAGGATGTTTTTCATTCAGTGGTTTATAACTGTACACTTCCCCTTTTATGTAACAATTCCATGAAATCTGATTGTTCTGGCTATTTGAATTGCAAAATCTGGTTGGTATACAAATTGCTGTACTCAAATTGTCTTCCACGTAGCCAAGCAAAATACAAGGATTTAGATAATTATATGGTTATTTTTCATCTGTATTGTGAATATACTAATCCCTCTACTCTAGTTATTACAAATACAGAACTACTCAAACAGAGGAAGTATAACTATCAAGCTGTTTTCTAGTAATAAAGAAAACACACCATTTTTCTGTCAAACTATAAGAGCAACATCTCCCAACCTTTTCATTGCTTAGCCAAACTTAGCACATAGCTGAAGAAAATCTGGCTACAGTTGAACCCAGGCAGAACTGTGATGATGCTGATAGGGAAGATCTCTGAAGAATTTGGGGCAGATGTTAAGCTGGTAAACACCATCATACTTCCATTGACTTCAGTGGAGCTATGACAATTTATGCCAGTTGAAGATCTGCTCCTTTGTCTTTTTAGGCGAGAGGCAGACACCACCGATTTGGTTAACTTAACATTAACATTCTTTACACACATGCTCACCAGAGATCCTTTGAGAACTTATGTCTACTTTAAAATGAGGAATGATGTGCTGCTTTTACCATAGAAATGACAATAAACAATGATGCCATCAACACATTACAATGACCACTTTGAAATATTTGCAGTAATTTCTGTTAGTTTAATGACTATGTATTATTTCAAGACATCAAATTGGATTTATTTGTGACCTCAAAGCATCACAACAACAGTCTAAAGCAGGGGTTCCCGAACTGGTTTGTGGCTTGTTCAGGGTAAGCTCCTTGAGGGCCGCGAGATGCTTTGTTTACCTCAGCGTCCATAGGTACGGCCACTCGCAGCTCCCAGTGGCCACGGTTCACCGCTCCTGGCCAATGGGAGCTGCGGGAAGTGGTGGCCTGGAACTGATAAATACTGTTGTAATCCATTGAGAGTTGCCTGACGTGGGGAATCAGTGGAGTGATGGGAGACGTGAGCTCGGGCCTGTGATCAGGGCTGAACAACAAACACAGTTATGGAGCTCCAGCCCCTGGTTAGGGCGGGGCAGTAGGGAGTCTAAGGGCTCAGGCCTGCACTCAGGCTGAGCTGCAAACAGTCAGGCCTCCTAGCTCTGGCAGAGGGTTGACAAGCACAGGCTTCTTGCCTAAGAGAGGGGGAGACTGCCACCCATGGTTTGGTGTGGCGGGGGGGACGCAGGCCCACCCACTCCACTGTGTCCCGGCCCAGGGCCCTAGCAGTAGCAGGGTGGTCTGTCACTGGGTCAGCGAGGATCCTGACCACAACACGCTGACCCACTCTCTGTCAGCATTGCAGCCAGACAGGGGTCGGCTACCCCTGGGCCACTTCCCAACGCCCCCCCAGGGTGTATCTGGCTCTGTAGAGCGTCGTCCTGGTTGTCAGGGAAGAAGGCCTCTGTCAGCACTTGCAGCTCCTTGCTTGGGTCTGTAAATGGCCCTGGCAGTCCTGGCCAGTCCTCGGCTCCCTCGGGGTCTGGAGCAGCCTCCCAGCTCAGGAGCTCACAGGAGGCCTCTGGCTCCTCCAGTGGCTGCCTCCCAACTAAGTTCTCCGTCCCACCTTTTATACTTTTGTAGCACCTTGGACAGGAGAAGAGCTGCCTTCTTTGTACATAAGATTGTCTATCTCTTCAATTAGATGATAAAATGTAATGCCATATGGTAACTATATTGTTGCAGTGTAACTAGATGGTTTGCTTCAAGATTCATTTTTCTCAAGCAGGAAGCAAAGCATGTTGAATGGTAAACTGCATATTTAACAATCAGGTTTTCAATAGATAATCTGTGCAATGTGTCATCATCACGTCTTTGAAGTACTGTATCCCTTAGATTGGTTGCTCTCTCACATGTTTCTGTTTTATGAAATTTCTTGTGTGTATTTTCTTAAGCAAGCAATGCAACAGGCTCAATCTCTGCATGACATGTTTGTTCTGGTGTCTACAGGTGAACACGATGTTCTCTGATCAGATTCAGAGTCTGTTTTCTTTCCTGGGTTCACTACAGCTCTGACATATGCTAAATTTGACTTGCTTGTGTATTTCTGAAAGCATCCCCTGTGACTGAGTATTGGTGACATATCATCTAAACTAGAAAACTCATCCAGTAGCTGCCAATACAATTAATCTCTCCTGGCTTCTGCTTCAAGCATCACAGAATTCTGTCTAGCACTGGTGGCTTTTTGCAGTTTTGCAGTCTTTTGATTTTGCTTGACAAATAACATATTTTTCAGAGTTCTTGGAGAGTTTTTTCTGTTTGATGTAAGATTTTGATGGAGGCTTCTATCCTCCGTGTCTTCATATACTGTAACTTCCTTGTAGAGGTAAAATTCCCAAATAATATTGTTAACATTACCACCACCTATACCACCATTTTTCATTTTGAACAAGTATACAAACTTCTCCTAAATTAGATATAAATTAGTTAGTATCAAAACTGCCATTTTTTTTAGTGAGCACTTTGATTTGAGCCCAGTATGAAGCTGTATATTGTCATCTATAATACTAATAATGACCTGTGCTTAGGTGTCACTGAATTAAAAAGCTAGTTTCTGGAATATTTTCAAAGGCTATTACTGCATACATGGACAATTACAAATTTAAACTTTCTACCAGGCAGACTAATGGTCTATGCACTACAAAGCATGGGCACACAATATACTGTTACTTGTGAACATCCTTCAGTGTGAGACTGAACTGGTCAGCAAATTCAACTGAAGTTATAGAAAATTCACTTGTGAAATACTTTGACAATTATGCAATGTGACATTTCATGTTAGTATATTACAAAATGTATAACTTCTCCATTTTTGCCATATGCTAAACAGCTTCATCATTTTTGGAAAAAAATATTTGCCCATGCAAAATTAATAAAAATCACTTAATACATAGTCACTTGGTAGTTTTGACCAATAACCCCCATGTTAAGGTGTTGAAATGGACTTAAAACAGTAAAGACTGTAGTCATAGTCATGTTGCAGTGTTTCTGGACCTGTGCAAAAAGTGACACTCTCATTTTGGGTACCATTGTTTCACCTCACCTCCTGCCTTATGGCATCACTTGACACATCTATATTATACCTCATCTAAACATGCATAAAATAAGCTTTCAAATGATGTGGGTGTATGTAGAATGGATACATTAAACTCCAGAAATATGCCCCTTTTTTGGAGAGCTGCCACATACCTTCTTCTGTAACTTCCCACCCTGAGAGGTAACTGCTCTCTCGTTATTATACTGGTCTGCAGGGCCGGTGCACCCTGGGCAAACTTGTATTTTGTTGACCCTGGCCAAAATACAATACATTTTAAGTTTCTGGACACACATCTCCTGCCTTATTCCCAGTACAATCCACAAACTTCAGGAAGATAGGTGGAGGAGCACCTATCTCACCCATGGCACCTAATAAATCAGACACCATACAAAGTGGAGGAGGAGGAGATGATGGTTCCAGGCTTATAACTTTTAGCCCAGTAAATAGAACACTCACCCAGGATTTGGTGACCCAGGTTCAGTTCCCCCTTCTGCCTTAAGAGGAAGAGAGGATTTGAACAGGGGTTTCCCTCTACTCGGGAGAGTGCGCTAACCACTGAACTATGGAAGTCTCTTGTCTCACTTGTTGAAGTTATTCCATTTTTAATAAATAATTAAGGAGACAAGCACCACTGACAGGACCTGAGCTTTCCAAAGGGGACAAAGAAGAAAAGGACTGAAGTGAAGTTGATGGCAGAAATTAATTTGGCCCTGGATGATCTATATGCAGTTGGAGAAAGAGTCAAGTTGCGGTCAATGGTAACAAATTTAAACAATAAACTCAAGATAAGGACAGAGTGGAGCTTCAAGATTTTAATTAGTATTAGTAGTCTTATCTTGTTATAGGCAGAGCTAGCAGCTCTGCCTATAATGCTTTCAAATATATTTTAATTTGCTTATAACTTTGCCATACTATAACCATTTGGACATAATTATTCCATGTTTGCTCTTTGGCTCATGCTTTTATTTATTTATTTATTGAAAGTTTTGGCAAAAATGGTTCATTCATTTCCAAGAGTATGTTTAGGGAAAATGGGTAGGTAGTTTAGCCAGTGTTAATGTTAAAGGAAGGAGGGGAAGAGGATAGAAAAGGGGATGAGGACAACCCTTTTTTTTCCTTCTCAAACTCAGAATACTTTGAAATATTTGGTTAAAAAAATGAAGAAAAAAATTTCTGACAAGTTTCAAGAAATATTTTTCAACCAGCTCAAGAAGAGAATATCTAATACAGTACTATTATCATGATATGCTATTGGCCGTAGCCTGCTCCCATTAAGGTAAATGACAAAATTCCTGTTAACTTCAATGAGGGCAGGGTTACTCTTTGCAGAATAATTTAGCCCTAAATATTCAAAATAAGAGTTATTTTGTAAATGGTTAATCTGAGAACAGTAACATGTCTAAGCTGTGATTCTCTTGCACTGTTCCACATATCGATTGTTAAAATTTTGATATGTTAATTTTTTTCTCCTTTTGAAAGTCCTAATGGTTGGCTAATAAAAGGGCCTTTTAATTTATTTTAATCCACTTTTTTTTCCACAGCTTGGACATAACAGAAAATCAGGGCTCATGTTGTGAGGTCATAGCTGTAATGAAGCTTTCCCTTTCCAGGGCAGACTGCTAGATCCTGTGTAAGGTCAGATGATTCATACTGAGAGTTGTGCCCTAAGAGAAATTAGACTATTGGAAATCAATCTTTTCAGCATCCACAAATTAATTTTACTTTAATTTGAAGTTGGTATCATAGTCTTAAAAATTTATTGTTTTAATGAACCATTAGAAGTATAACATTTATTTCAGGGTATTAAATGGATTTGAAGTATAATTAACTCCAAATGAGTTTGAGGCTAAAGATAACTTTACATTCCTATTATTTTTTTTACAAATAACTTGGTGTATCACAATTGGTTTCAACATCATAACTCACCACGATTTCAAGGCTTTTTCCCTTAAATTTTGAACTGATCCCAAATAAGACTGTAGCATGCTCTATTTCACCCTCTTGCTTATTAGGAGCTATGCCAAGATTGAACTTGGTCCAATGAATTTAATGAAATGCTCAAATGCTAATAGCGTCACAGTATCTTAACAGTCATGTCAGACTGAGGCATCAGCATTGTCTGTCAAAGAACACCCATCACTGAATGTTCATCAAATAGGGACTAAAGTGTAATACAGCTTGCTTCATTAAAATAAAATATTCTCATTAAGGGACTTGAATCAATCAGTTATCTCTTCCAAAAATTAGTCCCTTTCCAAACAGTATGCCGGTCTGTGTACAAAGTGCTCTCTGCAGTGGTGATTGTGAAATGCGTAACAGTTGTCATACTTGCATCATTGCTTACTCTGTCACAAAATGATGTCAATCATGCTGTACAGACGTTTCCGTGTAACTCACATGCACACAATACTTAAGGAGCTTATTTTTCCTTTTGAAGTGTTAATACATATTTGTTGATGAAAAGGAGGGTTGTTAGTGCAGGGCCGCCCAGATGGGGGGGCAAGTGGGACAATTTGCCCCAGGCCCCGGGCCCTGTAGGGGCCCCCACGAGAGTTTTTCGGGGCCCCTGGAGCGGGGTCCTTCACTCGCTGCGGGGGCCCCAGAAAACTCTCGCGGGGCCCGGGCCCCTGGAGCTTCTTCCGCTCTGGGTCTTCGGCGGCAATTTGGCGGCGGGGGGTCCTTCCGCCCCGGGACCTGCCGCCGAAGATCCCCAGACCCCTTGAATCCTCTGGGCGGCCCTGTGTTAGTGTTGTTGTGAAATTTTCAAGAAGTGGACTAGGAGTGTATTCCTTAAAGGCAGATCTCTGATGTATCTCTAATATATAAAAATCAACTGGAAATAAGAGGATGATTGGAAGAAATATATCACAGAAATTGTACTGCCTGATTCTGGATTTAGGGCCAAAATGTTGGCTTTGGTGACACTCCTTTATATCACTCAGCCACCATACGACCCCTTCTGGTCTCCAAGGGGAATGAAGGAATATGGCCAGAGTTCACCGAGCTCCTGCAATCCCCAGCTAACACAGCAATCCCTTGGGAACCACTATAGACTGCTCCAATTAATGTTGGGAGCTGAACTGACTTCATGCAGCCCCAGGAATCATGAGAGCATAAATGTAGCTTAAAACCACCTTATCCCCTGTGCCAAGCAGAATGGTGGGCCACTTATACCTTTTTCTGTCTCTTCCTAGTCAGTCACTACATCATAGCACAATGAGTCCCTGGCCTCTACGTGCTACTGTAATACAAATAGTGAATAATAAAAGGGAAGGACTGGCTTCTGACTGTGCCCTGACCATTTTCCCTGTCTGTGCTGGTTTCTGGTCAGTTGCACAGTATTAGAGACTTCAAGGGAGAAGACAGTGGTTGAAGCAGGAAGAGGTCAAAAGAGAATCAGGCACAGGCCTCTCACCCAATCAGCGTAAGAGTTGTTTTTGTAATTGAGACCTAGATCTTCAAAGGTATTTTGATGCTTAACTCCCATTGAGTACCTTTGAGTATCCAGACCTGAGACCCCAATTTTCAAAGTTGAGTACTTAAAGTTAGGTGCCTATTACTCATTTCTGGTCCATCAACACTTACTTTTGAGCCACCTCAGATCTAACCAGCTCCTAGTGGAAGTAAGGTGTGCTAATCTACACTTAGACCAGCCTAATAAAGAGTAAAATTTGGCCCAGAACATTCAGTGATATTAATGGAGATGCTTCATGCAGAATAAGTGTAGATTTAACAATGTTGATTAGGAAACAATATTTTTCCTTCAGCTGTTAAATTAGAGTCTGTTGACAATCTCCTTCCTTTTTCTAAGCACTTGGAAAACAACTGAAATGTTTCACTAACATAATCATATTCATTTTGATCTCTAGTTTGCCATCCACTGCATTTTGATTTCTAACTATATATTCTGTTGCATGAAGGGAAGGGATTTCTCTCTCCTCGTTCCCCCACCATAATCCTGCTTTTGAGAAACCAGTTCTAGATGCTTGCTGAAACTCTGGGTCCTGTTTACTAAGATTTCTGGTTTGCTATCATCCTTCAGCTTTCAAAATAAAAATTTAATGAATAAAGATGTGCATTAATCAGTTAACGTATGAAATTCATAGGCTGTAGAGTCATGAATGATTAAACCTGCTGGTTTTTCATGAGCTGATGACTAGTTAATCAACTATTTTTATCACACAGTATTGTATAATATTGTAACATGGCTTGGGTTGCGACAAATTTTATTTTATTAAAATGAATTGAGTAATACTGCTTAATGAAGTATTAACAATTCACTTGTCCTCATTAGCCACTTTCTTGTGAAGGATATAAGTGTAGTAGAGTATATTTGCATTTATAGTGCTGGATAATTATATACAAATTCATACCTACCAAATCACAAGGATTGACTTGTGGTACATGCAATCCTTGTTCAATCTGGCTACCACTGAAGCAAATCTATCATTTTCTTCAACTGAACTTCCTTTCTATGAAATGGCCACTTTCCCTTTTTTTCCTGTAAAGGAGAGAGCACATTATCACATCCCTTAATAGGCCTGCAAACTGTGGCTGTGATCAACAGTAATTCATAAAACAAAAGTTAGGTCTTAGATTTTTGCCCTTTCATGTTTAGACTCGATACTGTTATTAAGCCCTATCATATTCTGTCTTGAGACAATGGCATATTTTCTAGTGACTGCTATAATGGTGGAGGGATCTAGCCACCTGTTAACCAAGTTGCAGTATATTGAAACAACATGAAATGAAGTAGTTGATTAAGGGAATGCTACCAAACAACTCCTTTCTGCCTGTAATAATTAAAAACTAAAAACTAAACTCTGAAACAAAGGAAATAACTCAGTTTTCTACCCTTTGATTGCTTTATGTGTACAGTAAAAATGTTTTAAAAATTATTTGCTTATTGGGAGCACCTCTGAACTGAAGTTTTTTTGGGGGGGAAATAATTTGACTTATAGCCTGCGCTCCCATAAGAGACCTGATCCAAAACCCATTGAAATCAATTAAAGTCTCTTAATTGACTTCAGTGGGATTTGGATCAAGTGATAGGTGCACAGTGACTATTAAGAAACTTGTGATACAAGAATGATAAAGATGGCACTGTCAAAAATATGAGAGTTTTGATTTGCGTAATTTAAGACAGTCTCAAGTGAGTGATCACCATAAGCCACACTGGTGCCAAATGTGTCTCTGGGTACCAGTGATGATGTGAGCCCATAATTAGAAGACAATGATAAGATAAAGTGGCATCCCTAATAAGTGTTGTCAATGCTTGAGTTATAGAGTAACCATCAAGCTCAGTGTTGCATACATATTTCTTATCTTCACATACTCAAGGTGAATTAGGAAATACTGTACTCATTGAAAATGAAAAATGAACCATTCATCTATAAAGTGCTTGCATGCAATATGCAATGAATAAAATATTTCATTACTTATCAGCATAAATATTATGGTCCTTAATTAGGATGATCATTCAGTTTTATAAATTGGAAGAACTCTGACAAATTCATAATCTACAATACCACCATGAATTTTATTCTGTTGTTCACAATTACTCACATTGATATGTATTTGAAAAGAAAAAAGCCTAGCGGATATTATCTACTGGATTTACATCTCTTGTTACATGTTGTTTTTGAAGACATATATTACCTTGTTCTATAGTGACCTTTCCCCACTTATTAAATTAAGAGATGGGGATAGAGTTCAATCTGTTGAAGGCAAAAAGTTCCATTGGTGCCAGATCAAGTCGCAAATGAAGGGGAAGATTCACCAGTGAAGATACAAATAGCTTATCATAAAAAAATGTTTATTCTTCATATTCTGCATTCTTAGTCCCAACTAAACAATCTGCAATATCTTGCATGGCAGTGTGGACCATTCTCTATAACCTCCACTTTTTTGTGAGGATGTACCAAAAACAAACCAAAAAACCTTAATTGTTGACAAGAAAAATGTTGTTTTTGCCACACGTGTGAAATATTAAAACATCTTGCATTCATTTTGAAGTTTTCACATTTTATTCTGTATTCTACAGTAGGATATTTTTTCCCCATCATTTCCTAATAATGTCCGTTGTGTGGAAGTGAAAGGTTTGAGTTCTTCATTATGTTATATATATGTATATTTTACTTCTTCATTCTTCATTATGTTATCTATATGTATATTATATTCTTCATTATGTTATATATATGTATATTTAACTGTACAGTTTATATTATGTAATAATTTATTTTTTCTGTCCTTTTTCATATGTAGCTTTTTGGTAATTTACTGAAATCCTGCATGTGTGCTGCTTATGATGATGCAAAATCACGGTGTTTCACAAACACTGGCATTAAATCATGTAAATTTATTTTAAGTCTATAATGATTCATATCACTTTAAAATATTAAACAACTTCACTAGAGCAGTACTTAAATTCTCAAGATCATCTGTAAATCACATTTGTATACTATAATTTCTCTACCAAGCAAGTTCCTTAAATAGCCCTTTATTCATACATTATGTACAGAAGAGTCAGTATCCACTGATACAGATCTTAGTGCTCTAATTATTCTATTTTTATATGACTGGCATTCACTAAAATCTGAATGAGTGACCTAAAGGTTTGTTTCATGCAAAGTGCTGTTCTGAGGAATGAAACTACTGATCTTAAAAATTATCCAGTTTGTTCATAGTAACTTATTTATGCAGCAGGTGCCACAGACCATGGCTCTGTCTTTCTATTCTGTGAACTGGATGCCTGTTGAATACAGCACCGAGAAAAGTTCACAGTTTCTGTTTATATCTTTATTGACCTCCATAAAATCTGGGAAATAAATTACCAGAATGTTTTTTTGTTTTGTTTTGTTTTTTCCTGTTGTGCACATCACCATGTCAAAGCAGAAAGCAGAGCAATAATAATATCTTATTTCTATTCATCTGTTAACTTTCTGTATAAATAATATTTCCGGCAATATTCCTTTTAGCTTGTGAATAATGGAAGTAGTTCAGTGGAAGTGGAAGTAGTTCATTAAATTGCAAAAATGAGATGCTGACCAAAATGACTGAACTTTTGCTCTATAGTAATTCACAATTTGTCTTAAATCAAGGGATTGCCTCCATAGTAATATCCTTGCTTGTTCTAAGTCTTTCAACACGTTACATAAATTACTCTATAGAGTGCAACCTAATGAAAAGAATATTAAGTAGCACATTTGAGGTAGCCATGCCTATCTGTTAAAAATCAACAGTAGGAGTGAAAATATTTCCAGCTATTACTAAAGATTTATTTTAAGCAAAATTTGGGAATTTCAGTAGCAAGTAAGATTTCATAGTTAAGAAAACCTGATATGAAACTCATTAATTAGGTCAGACTAAGAAGTGTGGTCTGCCAGGGCCACCTAGAAGGGGGAACAAAAGAGAGCCCCCCAAACAAGAAGGCTAGTCTGGCTGGCTCCCCACTCTGGGTGTTGCAACCTGGTGCATGGGATTGCAGCATCATTCAAGTTGCCCCAGAAGCCTCTTCGTTGATAGTGGATGGACTGTTGGGTCAAAAGAGAGACACTGCAACCCCACCCACCAGATCACATCATCCAGAGTGGGGAGCTGGTCCTAGCTCTTCAGGACAGGAGCCACATCCGGGGAGTGATCTCACACTCCAACACATGTACGCACGCTGACGCGTGTGCACGCCCACACACACACAGGAGGCCTCCTCTCGGTGGTATTTTTTTTTAAATATGAGGGGCCCCAGTTACAGATTTTTTCCTGGGTGCCCCAAAACCTTCATGCAGCTCTGATAAAGGCTGTGAATAATCTGTGTTTGTATACCCTGCCAAGTCCATTGCCGAATGTCAAGGTCAATAAGTGTTGGGAGCGAGTAAGTACTTTGGTGTCTCTTAGCAAGACCCTTTGACCCATACTGGAGGGAGTTATATCCAACCCTTCTTTGCTGGAAGGTGATCTCTGTGACTGGGGTAAAGGTCTTGAATACGGAAGAGTGAAAGATTAATGGATTCTTGAAGATGTGGTCTGGTGGAAGAAAATTTAATTGAAACATAGTTCAACACTGTCATATTTAACCTCCGTTGACTTTGTGGCTGTTGACTCTTATATTAAGATAATGGGTAATACACTGTATGGCAGGAATTTCATTTTTCAAACCTACTCATGCTTAAGTAAAAAGCTACAGTGGAGAAGATCAGAACCATTTAGTATATTAAGGATCTCGAAAAGGAGGTGAGCAGTGAAGTGCTAAATCTTAGAGGTGACACAAAATTATTTAGAGTAGTCAAGTTCTAGAGTGGACAATGAAGAACTTCAGAGGAACCTACCCAAGCTAGCTGAAAGGGCAATATAATGGCAGAAGAAATTCAATGTTTATACATTTAAAATAATGCACATTGTAGGGGAAAAACTGAAATATTCATATACCGTACAGGGTTCTAAACTAACATTTTCAACTCAGGAAAAGGACCTGAGCATCACTTTGGACTCCTCAAACAAGACCTCTGCTCAATGTACAGCAGCAGTCAAAAAAAGCAAGCCAAACAATGGTTGCATAAGGAATTGGATGGAGAATAATGTAGAGAATATTCTAATGATATCATACGAATCAATGGTTCTCCCTCATCTGGAATGCTCTGCTGTACTGGTCAGCCATGTCAAAAAAGATATTGTAGGATTGGAGAGAGTTAAGAAAAAGGTGGCCAGAAGGCTAGGGGAATGAAAAAGCTTCCATATGAAGATAAATTGAAAAGTTGGGATTGTTTATTTTAGAAAAAAAGATGAATAAATTGGAACATGTGTATGAAAAATAATGAATGGTATAGAGAAGGTGGATCAGGAATTTCTGTTCTCTGTCTTTTAACATAATAAGGGGATAGTCAATGAAACTGAAAGGTGGCAAATTTAAAAACTGATAAATATTTTTGTTCACAAGGTGTAGAATTAGATTTTGGAACTCAGTGCCACACAGTGAGGCGAAGAACCAAGAAAGATTCAAGGAGGAACTGGATATGTATATGGATGTCAAGAATATCCCAAAGTTACACTAATTAATAATGATTACAATGTTTTTAGAAGGGTTTCTAAACCTCATGCTTCAGGATTTAAATCAATCTCTTTATTTCTTCTACTTCTTCTCAAGCTGGCCAGGTTGGTGACAAGATACTAGAGTATATGGATTATGAGTCTGATCCAGTAGGGTAAATCTGTTGTTCCCATCTACCATTGACTCCTGAGTGGATCCTGTAGTATTGCTTGCTTACTCTAGTATAGTAAAAAAGACTTTTGAAAGTTGCCAGCATGTGCAAATGAATCTTCAGTCTATTAATTCACCTTGGATTGCTTTAAACTCATCCCTGTTTTGATCTCTTACATTTTCTTGTGTGTTCATCGCTTAAATAGGGTATCCATATGTGGCTGGAGGGTGCATATATGACCTTGTAAGCATAGGTATATATGGTGGGTTCAAGACAGGTGCATTTATTTTGCTATTGATTCCATGAATGGTTGTGAATATAATGTCTCCATTTCATCTAACAGGACAAAAATTCAAATCCATATGCACAGTAAGAACAAGCCCTTCTGTTCTCTATAATTACCCATTGGATGCAAAAGGAAAATTGGAAAAGATTATCTGTCCTGTTGCTATTATGAATGAACATAATCTCATTAAGGACCTTCAAAGATCCGTTTTTCAAGTCCATAAAAAAGTTTAAATTAGCTTTTTGAGATTGAACTATTAGGAATTAAACTGTTTCATTATGCCAGACACTTGTCTCTTCAGAGGATGAGCAAATTGCAGTTTTCTGTGTTGGATTTTCAGGTGTACAATGAGCATTGCAATATAGCACTGTTACATTTTGCCTGTTTGTATCATTTTAGGTACATTTGTCCTCAAATTATGTAATGCTAAAATGTTGAAGATCAATTCATCCTCTATAATTTCTGCATATTTACATTACATTATTTAAAGTGAAATGCTCTGAAGGAATCAATGCCCAATAAGAGTATGGCTGTCATTTGAAACTACACAAATTACCAGATAAACTTTTTATTTTATTTTGTAATTATTATTTTTTTTTTTGCAAGGAACCTGTGGGTCAAATTCTGTTCCCAATGAAGTCACTTGGAGTTTTAACACTTACTTCAGTGACACTCGGGTTTGGCTGTGTGTGTAGTATTGGGGGGGGAGAGGGACTTAGTTCAAAATTCCTTGCAATTCTGTATAGAAACATTAGGTGGCAGAATTAAAGGTGCAAACATTTAATTAGTTAAATCAGTTCATGACGTTTCCTGAAGTCATTGCTTCAGAAGGATGAATGACAGAGAATTAGCACATTCCACCTGCCCCTTCTTGGCTCAGCCAGCTAAGCAGCAGAGAGTTATTACCTGATGATTGTGAACATACACCTGCCTACTTACACATGGGTAGTCTTTCCACTAACCTTGTGCTGAGCTTGAATTCCCTTACAGAATCCCTTAGAAAATGAGCCTAAAGCCGTCACTGCATTTTTACAAGGCTTGAGGTTCACATTTCTTAAGGAGCTACTCCATTTGGGACAAATAATATGTATTTATATGATGTACATATTGTACTTTTGGTGTGCTTCTGTAGCGTGATTTTAGAAGGCAGAGCGCTAATACTTTCTTTTTCCATCCTCCCCCATGTCCAGCCAAACTTTTCTCAGCTATCTAACTGCCTTGTATAATTTGAATAGTTTCCACCTGCATACAATACAAAGACTTTTGCTCTCCCTCAGTTCTGCTCAGGAAAATTTCATAACCATTGCAGTATTAGCTCTCTACCAGATAGGTCAGGTCTGGCCTCTGTGTGGTTGATCTTAAAGAGTACTGTGTTTCTAACAACAAACAGCTGAACTATAAATTTACTGTTTTTATTTTTTATTCTTTTATGAAAGCAAATGGGGGGAGGGGAAGAGAAGAAAAGAAAAATCCTTTAGCTCTTGCAGAAGACAAATCCTCCATCTAACCAAAACAAAGGAATTTCTTCCTGGATGCAAAAAGCAGCTGGAAAGCCTCCCATCCTATGAGTTCCATGTTAGCACCTGTAACGCAGGATAATATTTATCTAGCTATATGATTCCTAGATTTTACAAAGGTCATTGACATATAGATTTTAAGTCTGGAAGGGACCATTAACCTCACCCATTAACTTTGCATCAAGCCATAACTTCTAATTTGTGATATAGCACATAGTTACATATAACATATATTTTATAAAAATATCCAGTCTTGATTTTTTGTGATGTGGAATCTACCACATCTCCAGGTAATTTGTTCCAGTGGTTAGTTATCCTCACAAATGGATACTATGATTACTATACCTATGACTACTGTGACTTTGTCTATCCTCAGCTTCCCACAATTGAATCTCATTATGCTTTTTGCATTCAAGTTAAAGAGCTGCCTATTGTCAGAAATCTCTTCCCTGTGTAAGTAGCTTTTCTCTTGGATAAACTAAATAGGTTGAGCTTCTGGGGTCTCTTTTGCTATAAAGCTTGTTTTTCATACATCAACTCATTCTTGTAGCTCTTTTCTGAATCCTCTCTAATTTTTCAATATCCTTTTGAAACATGGACACCAAAACAAGATAAAATATCCCAGTAATAGTCTCACTAATGTGGTATACAGAGGTAATACCACTTCCCTGTTCCTCTTCAATATTCCCTTGCTTATGTATTTGAACATTGCATCCACCCCCTTATCTACAGTATTGCACTGGGAACTCATGTTCAGTTGGTTATCTATTATGATCCTGAAATCCTTTTCAGTATCGCCACATTCGTCTTGATTCTCACTACTTTTTTTTATTCCTAGATTCATGACTTTGCATTTGGCTGTATTAAAATGCAAATTGTTGAAATAAGCCCAATACAGCAATACATATCAGACTTGCTCCCCATCATTAGAAAACCACTCCATCAATGTTTGTGCCTTCTGCATAATTTACCAGTGATGATTTTATATATTTTTTCAGATCTGTGACAAAGGTATTGACTAACTTTGGGCCAAGAACAGATCCCTGCTCCACTGCACTAAGACCTCCAATTGGCGACTGTTCCCCATTTACAAATAGTTCTAGCAATCTATCAGCCTACTAGTTTTTAATCCATTTAACATGGGCTACATTGATTTTTGTACAGTATGTTTTATCAGAATATCATATTGGACTAAGTCAATTGCCTTACAGAAGTCTATGTCAACACAGTTACCTGTAGCAACCAAACTTGTAATCATATCAAAATCAATATCAAGTTTGTTTGTTTGACAAGACCTTTTTTCCATAAAATCATGTTGATTGACAATAACATTGCTCTACAGCCAAAATGCTTCTGAAATAAATGTAGTCAAACTTTACTAATTCTGGGTCACTGAGAACGAAAATGATGCTTAAAATTGTTGATTGGCTCTAGTTTTCAAGATACGCTATTGGGTCAGTATATACGACCCTTGACTTGGGAATGGCAGAGGATAAGTGAGTTATAAAGGGAAGGGATCTCATTTTATACCAGAAATGACTAAAATACATCTTTGACTGGATCTATGAATAAATCTATGCCTGGGTTTGGACAGTACTTGCTTTTTAGGCAAAACAATGAATGATGCAATCTGAAGCTGGTATTGCATCATACATGATATGAATTGCATCATGTTATTCCTAGAAGTCATGGATGATGCAATCATACCGAAGCTTACATCACTCTGCTGAACAAATTGCCCTATATCAGCTCCAGAAATCATACAGTGTCGTGCTCTCTTATTTGTCAGTGTTTGATTTTGCAAAGGGACACATTTCTGTTTAGCCAAAGTGAGCAGAGATGCCTCGTACTTGTGTGAACAGTGCACATAACTTTTGCTATGTTTGTGGTGAAGTGACTTTTGCATCACAAAAGCGCAGTATAACCACTGTGGTTAAGAAAGCCTATCACCTTTATTTTGGCTGCAAAATTGGAGATCAGGACAAGAGGTGGGCCCCACACATATGCTGCAACACTTGTGCAACAAATCTTCCCCAGTGATTGAACAGGAAAAGGAAATCTATGCCTTTTGCAATGCCAATGATTTGGAGAGAGCCAACAGATCATACCAGCAATTGTTCCTTCTGCATGGTGCCTCCAGTTGGGAAAGGTGTGTCGAAGAAGAAAATGTGGACTGTGCATTATCCAAACATTCCATCAGCTGTATGCCTAGTACCCCACGGAGAAGGACTGCCGGTTCCTGATGCACCAGAATCATTCTCACTTGAGTCAGACGAGGAAGAGGATGAAACTTCTGGTCCATTTAATGAATACAAGAGACAAGCCAAGATGCGCCGAGTAGACACTGAATAGGACTAAACTATGTGCATAATAGTTTTTTGCCTTTTGTTTCATAATAAATTTTATTTATATAACCCTTTTGCTGATTTTTAAAGTGTTACATAAACAGGACAGGTGAAATATTATCATGTAAAGCAACCATAAACACATGAAAAGACCTAGGTTTACAATTTATGATTAAAACTCTACTATCTACACAATATACATAGACATAAAATGTAAAAACTTAAATATCTTAGAAACAGTAGCCAATCAGTTGTTTTAATTGTCCTATTTGAATTCAGCACATCAAAATACATAATAAATAGCACATTTTATCTCTGAAGCAGACGACTTCTCAAAAATTGTAGACCAGTGTAATTATACTACCATAATTTGATTCTTTACTGATTGTGTCCCATACCAGCCTTTCAATGATTTCGCGTGTGATCAATGTCAAGTGAATAGTCCTATTTCATCTAATGTACACTTTATAAATATAAGCTTTTTACAGTCCTCTGGAACTTCTACAGTTTGTTAAAAATTGATATTAGTGGGTTTAGAGAGCTTCTCAGCTATTTTATTTAACTAGTCTTGGGTACAGGTTATCTCGTCCTGAATTTTTAAAATGTTTAAATTTAATAGTAAGTGTTTTACATGTCACTGAGGGCACAGAAAGTATTTCTTTATCACTTTAAGATATGAACATATCATCCTGCTTCTTTCCAAAAACAGAACAGAAATACTGTTGACTATTGACTATTTTGTTATTTCTGCATCACAATTGACAGTTTAACCATTTTTATCTAATACTGGACATACCCCATTGCTAGAATTTCATTTGTTCCTGATATATTTAAAGCTTTTACCCAAGTGCTACAAGTGCAAAGGTTTTTGAATAAATTGTCTGCTTGATAGATTAGAGAGATAAGATGATTGAAAGTTGAGAAATAACTGGAATTAGGACTGATAGTGTAAGTATTTTTGTAGTGGTGGAGAGGCATGCATGTCTCAATGACCCCGAGAGCAGTGCTGCCTGGAGTCATGTACTCCCTTAGGGTACCCATGGCAGAATGGTCAAGGGTGAGGTTTCAGACAAAGCGTGATCCAAGAAGTCCCTAACAGAAGAGCAGATGGAGGATAACTGCACAATGGAGGTGAAACTGTTGAGTAATGTTACAATGGCTGTGAAGGTGGATGAATGCTGCAGCAGATAGAGAATCTCCAATTGTCATGGTGTCCATGCCATTGGTTTCAAGTCCTCGATCTGTCAAGGATAGTGTGGTGACTGTTGTGCACCAGTCTCCCCACCTTAAAAGAAGTCCCGCACAGGCATCTTCCAGGTTTTGGGAAAATAATATTTGCACATGTCAAAAGTCCAGTGGTGATTGGTGAGTGGCAATGGGAACAGGACAGTGAAATGTGGAAGTTCCTAGTTACAGACCGACAAACAGGCGGTGTGTGTATAATACAATCATCTTGCTCGACGATTGAGGCGAGGCGAGCATCTCGGCAGCTGCACCCATGACTGAGCAGTCCTTTTCAGGATCCACTATGCTCACCCCATGTGGGAAGAGGGTTAGAAAAGGTAACCTAAAAAAGTCTTGCCTCTGTTTTTTCTGTCTGGATAGGCACATCCAGCAGGATCACCACCTCAGCGGTCGAAAATGTAAGAAACTTTTCAACTTTGGAACTTGGAACATACATACCCTGATGGACAACTCAAACAGCGACCAACCAGAGTGATGTACAGCCATTGTTGCTACTGAATGGAGTCGGTATAACATTGATATTGCAGCTTTGTCCAAAACTAGAAGAGCTGGTGAAGGACAGGTGGGAAGGAGAAAGGAGGATACACCTACTTCTGGAAGGGAAAATCTATAGATGAACCCTGATTGCATGGAGTGGGCTTTGCTATAAAGAACAAGCTCATAAGGTGCCTCTCTGAGGTACCATTTGGCATCAATGATCAGTTTATGATACTCCGATTGAGGCTAACCAAAAATCAACAGGCAACTATTGTGAACGCCTATGCACAAACACTGGATGCCAATGAGAATGTAAAGGAAGATTTTTATTCTCAGTTGGAAACCATTTTATCTGAGGCCCCTACAGAAGACAAGATCCTCCTTCTGGGGAATTTCAATGCACATGTGGGACAAGACTCAGACCAGCGGAAAGGAACAATTGGGAAAGAAGGAGTTGGCAAAAGCAATTCAAATGGAATTCTGCTCCTGACCAAGTGTGCTGAACATGAACTTATTATGAACACTCTTTTCCAACAAAAGGAAAAGTTCAAAACATCTTGGAGACACTCACGGTCAAAGCACTGGCATCTCCTCAACTACGTCATAGTTCATGCCCGAGATCGTAGTGACATACTTCTCACAAGAGCAATGACAAGTGCTGATGATTGTTGGACTGATCATCACCTTATTCGAGCCACAATGAAAATGAAGATCACTCCCAAATGGAGGCTGAAAAAGAAGCAGATTAGGCGCAAGCTGAAGGTTCAATATTTGAAGAACCCTATTAAACATGACTACTTCCAAGCAGTCTTAGAAGAAAAGCTCCCATCAGAGTTTCCAGAAGAAATTGAGGAACATTGGAGCCAGTAGAAAGCAGTAATCATCAATGCCTCTGAGGAAACCATAGGCTACCAAACCAGAAAACATCAGGACTGGTTTGACAAGAATGATGCTGAAATTGAGCAACTCATCAATGAGAAGAGAATGGCATTTGGTGCTTGGCCGAATGACATAAATTGAAAGAGAGAAGCTCATGCCAAGGCAAGGGCGGAAGTACAACGTAAAGCCAGAGAACTTAAGAACAAATGGTGAACTGAGAAAGTGCAATAACTCCAACATCTCGCGGACATCCACAATACATGTGGTTTCTTTAGTGCCACCAAGGCTGTTTATGGGCCAATTTGTCATGGTATGAATCCTCTTTGCTCTAAGGATGGAACCACACTTCTGAAGGACAACAAAACCATTAATTCTTGCTGGAAAGAACATTTTGAAGATCTCCTTAAACATAATTCTATGGTTGCAGATGAAGTCCTTGAGTAAATCCCTCATCGACTGTTTAGGGATGAGCTCGGAGACCCTCCCAATTTGTATGAGGTACACAATGCCACCAAGCAGATGAAGAACAACAAGGCAGCAGGTCTATATGGGATCCCCGCTGAAATCTTTAAAAATGGTGAACCAGAGCTAATTTGATAGCTTTACTTGCTTATCCTTAAAATCTGGATAAAGGAGGCGATACCCAGTGAAATGAGGGATGCTCTGATTGTCACCCTCTTCAAAAAAGGGGATAAAGTGGATTGTGGAAATTATCATGGTTTCTCTCTCCTAGCCATTGCAGGCAAAGTTCTGGCATGGATCCTTGCAACCCGCCTTCTGCCGCTGTCTGAAAAAATTTTACTGGTACTGAGGATATGATCTTCACAGCACGGCATCTGCAAGGAAAGTGTTAGGTATATCTCACAGAGCTGGAAAGGACCCTGAAAGGTCATCGAGTCCAGCCCTCTGCCTTCACTAGCAGGACCAAGTACTGATTTTGCCCATATCCCTAAGTGCCCCTCTCAAGGATTGATCTCACAACCCTGGATTTAACAGGCCAGTGCTCAAACAACTGAGCTGCCCTTCCCCCAAGTGTTGGGAGCAAAACCAACCACTGTACATGGCTTTTATTGATCTAACTAAAGCCTTTGACTTAGTGAATCGCCATGCCCTCTGGTCTGTAATTTCTAAGATTGGATGTCCTGATAAATACATGATTGTCCTAAAATTGCTTAATGATAACATGAAAGCAACTGTTCTGAGCAGCACTGGCTCCCAGAGTGAACCTTTCAAAGTAGAAACAGGAGTCAAACAGGGCTGTATCATCGCTCCAACCATGTTTGCGGTTTTTATCGCTGTCATTCTTTATCTAATTGCTTGGAAGTTTACAGCTGGCATTAAAATCACTTACAGAATGGATGGAAAGCTGTTCGGGCTTAGCAGGCTGAAAGCCAAGATTAAGATTTCCACAATATCTATTATGGAACTTCAGTATGCTGATGACAACGCAATCTTTGTCAACTCTGAGAAAGATCTTCAAACTATCTTGAATGTGTTTGCCGATGCTTATGCATGTCTTAGTTTCACTCTTAATATCAAGAAGACTAAAGTGCTCTACCAGCCCTCTCCAAAAGAGGTATTACATGCCCCATCTATCAAAATCAATGGAGTGGTGCTGGAGAATGTCAACCATTTCCTCTACCTTGGAAGTCGTCTTTCATCCCAGGCAGATATTGATGCAGAAATTCAATATCGCCTGAGCTGTGCCAGTGTAGCTTTTTCTCGTTTACGGCACAGGTCTTTGAAGATCATGACATTCGAACAGACACCAAGCTTCTTGTTTACCAAGCCATTATTCTCCCAACACTGTTGTATGGGTCCAAAACTTGGACAACCTATAGACACCACTTGAAAGTCATTGAGAGGCACCTTCAATGCTACCTTTGTAAGATTTTGAAGATCAAATGGGAAGACAGGCCCACTAATATTAGTGTTTTGGAAGAGGCAAAGACCACCAGTATTGAGGCAATGATCATCTGTTAGCAATTCCACTGGATTGGTTACATTGTCTGGATGCCAGACCCTCGTCTCCCAAAACAGGTTCTGTTCTCTCAGCTGAAAGAAGGGTACCGTAATGTGGGTGGACAATGGAAGCGTTATAAGGACTTGCTGAAGGACAACCTAAAAAAATGTAGTATTGACATTGATACTTGAGAGACACTTGCCCAGAATCACTTAAAATGAAGGAAGTCCTACATGATGGTCCCCTGCATTTTGAACTTGCTCGTCGGGAAGCTGAAGAGGACAAGAGGCACAGGAGGAAGGAGAGACTGGTATCAAGTATGGTCAACAGTCTCCTGCTGAGCCTGAAAACGTCTGCTCTCATTGTAATAGAACTTGTGGTTCAAGGATTAGCCTCATTAGCCACCTGAGGACCCATATTCTTTTCCTCAAACAGAATTAGCTATAAACAGTAAAATAATGCTCTGTTCATCTGCGTACATACATTGGTTACATTAAATAATGTAACTTCTAGGGGGATTCTATGCCAAAAAAATTAAAAAAATATTTGTCAAAATAATACAGTATAATCACTCCAGTTTCAATTGTTTTGATAATTTATTTAAACTACAGTACAGAAAAAAAAGTCACAATAACTATTTAGCATTTAGAATCCTAGAATATTAGGGTTGGAAGAGACCTCAGCAGACCATCTAGTCCAATCCCCTGGTCAAAGTACGACCAACACCAACTAAATCATCATCAATTTGTCAAGCCGGGCCTTAAAAACCTCTAAGGATGGAGATTCCACCACCTCCTTAGGTAACTCATTCCAGTGCTTCACCACCTCCTAGTGAAATAGTGTTTCCTAATATGCAACCTAGACCTGCCCCACAGCAACTTGAGACCATTATTCCTTGTTCTGTCATCTGCCACCACTGAGAACAGCCTAACTCCATCCTCTATGGAACCCCCCTTCAGGTAGTTGAAGGCTGCTATCAAATTCCCCCTCACTCTTCTCTTCTGTAGACTAAACAAGCCCAGTTCCCTCAGCCTCTCCTCATAAGTCATGTGCCCCATCCCCCTAATCATTTTCATTGCCCTCTGCTGGACTCTCTCCAATTTGTACACATCCCTTCTGTAGTGGGGGGACCAAAACTGGACTCAATACTCCAGGTGTGGCCTCACCAGTGTCGAAGAGAGGGGAATAATCACTTCCCTCAATCTGCTGGCAATGCTCCTACTAATACAGCCCAATATGCCATTGGCCTTCTTGGCAATGAGGGCACACTGCTGACTCATATCCAGCTTCTCGTCCACTGTAATCCCCAGGTCCTTTTCTGCAGAACTGCTGCTTAGCCAGTCGGTCCCCAGCCTGTAGCGGTGAATGGGATTCTTCTTTCCTAAGTGCAGGACTCTGTACTTGTCCTTGTTGAACCTAATCAGATTTCTTTTGGCCCAATCCTCCAATTTGTCTAGGTCACTCTGGACCTTATCCCTACCCTCCCGCAAATCTACCTCTTCCCCCAGTTTAGTGTCATCTGTGAACTTGCTGAGAATGCAATTAATCCCATCATCCAGATCATTAATAAAGATGTTGAACAACACCCTGGGGCACTCCACTTGACACCGGCTGCCAACTACACATTGAGCCATTGATCACTACCCGTTGAGCCCAACAAAGTAGCCAGCTTTCTATCCACCTTATAGTCCATTCATCCAATCCATACTTTTTTAACTTGCTGGGAAGAATACTGTGGGAGACTGTATCAAAAGCTTTGCTAAAGTCAAGATATATCACATTCACTGCTTACCCCATATCTACAGAGCCAGTTATCTCATCATAGAAGGCAATCAGGTTGGTCAAGCATGACTTGCCCTTGTTGAATCAATGTTGACTGTTCCTGATCACCTTCCTCTCCTCCAAGTGCTTCAAAATGGATTCCTTGAGGACCTGCTCCATGATTTTGCCAGGGACTGAGGTGAGGCTGACCAGTCTGTAGTTTCCCAGGTTCTCTTTCTTCCCTTTTTAAAATATGGGCACTATATTTGCCTTTTCCCAATCGTCCGGGACCTCCCCCTGTCGCCACTAGTTTTCAAAGATAATGGCCAATGGCTCTGCCATCACATCAGCCAACTCCCTCAGCACACCCTTGGATGCATTAGATCTGGACCCATGGACTTGTGCACGCCCAGATTTTCTCAATAGTCCTTAACTTGTTCTTTCACTACTGAGGGCTGCTTACCTCCTCCCCATACTGTGTTGCTCAGTGCAGCAGTCTGGGAGCTGATCTTGTCTGTGAAGACTGAGGGAAAAAAAAGCATTGAGTATTTCAGCTTTTTCCTAAACACACGAATATATTAGGAAACACTTTGTAACTAATACCTGCATTGCAGTTATAATCCTGGATTTTCATTTAAATTACATTATAGAACACCAAACAGCAAAACAATAAAAGAAGAATGTCATTTTAAATTGCTCAGACTTTCACACATTAAAATCATCCAGTTTTGCTAATCGTTGTCCTGGACCTGGCTGGGTACTTTGGGAAGTGCTTGATTCTGATTGCCCTGACATTTTATTGAATGCTTGGTAAATGTTTTATTTTCTCTCAAAGTCTTTTTTTATTGGGTAAGTAAAATAAATCCTGAGCTGTAATCTAACCCCATTGTGCCACTTTGGCACAGGAAAAAAGTAAGAAAGCACATAGATCTTCCTAGCTGATTCCCTTACTGTCATTTATAAGGCTTTACATGACCCTGGCAATGTAGGGGGCTTAAAATTTTACAGGTTTATGCTCTTGGGGGAATTGACTGAGAATGGGAACAGTTAACTAACAATAGAACACTAACAGTATTAGATGCCACAAAGTAAGTGGCAATGCCTTAACCATATGTGTGTTGTAAGTCACTAGGACCTCTTCCATCCTTATCAAGGGGAGTGCTAATTAGGCTGCTACATTTCTGTCTCAGAGAATGAGATCAATTAACTAGCAGGCAGGCTGCTACATTTCTGCCTTGGGGATAGACCCTGCCTTCTGCATAATAGAAAAGCCCTACCCCTCCACACAGGTCTCTCTTGCTTGTTGGTACGCATGCATGCGCATCCACGGCCCCTCGTGGTGATCAACATCTCCCCTGTAAAAAGAACAGGAGTACTTGTGGCACCTTAGAGACTAACACATTTATTAGAGCATAAGCTTTCGTGGACTACAGCCCACTTCTTCGGATTCATATATGCATATATGCATCCGAAGAAGTGGGCTGTAGTCCATGAAAGCTTATGCTCTAATAAATGTGTTAGTCTCTAAGGTGCCACAAGTACTCCTGTTCTTTTTGCAGATACAGACTAACACGGCTGCTACTCTGAAATCTCCCCTGTAGGTACACATGCTCAGTCCCCCTGCCGCTGCAGTGATTAGTGTTTCTGAGGCTGCTCCAGGCACCTTAGAACAGACACACTGCCTGGGCTGCCAGAGAAGAGGCATGTGTCCCCCTGAAGATTTCTTTTGCATTTTTCTGTGTGGGGGGCACAGAAAGATGCAGACCATATGAATTCTGAACCTCTGCAGGGGAGCAGAATTCTGTCAGGAGTAGTAATGTTTTTCTATTGTTACATTTCAACCTTAATTTTAAATACAGATTTTGCCCTAAAAAGACTTCAAACAACTGAATGCTTTAGATCAGCAAGCAAGAACTAAATGACCCATGACAACCCTGAAGGTTTTGTTTCCAGATATTCTCAAAAAACTCAGCCAGGTACCAGAAGGTGTGGGATGCCAAAACGAGAAAGACACAGAGAATCTGTGCTTCTGCCAGTAAGACACAGAGAATCATATGGTGTTGTAATTATCTTTGTCGCTTCATCTCACAGGCAGGACAGCGCTCATTCTGACCTACTATTCCCCAATAGCTTTCACAAGTTCCAAAGGGCATCAGTCTAGTTTGCAGATAGTTGAGTGGGTTTCTCTCAGTGCATCTAGAACATTCATTTTGGACACTAAATAAAACTCAGATAGGGAAAATGGTGCATAAGTTCCATCCTGCTGTGCTACTGCTCCAGCGAGATTGTTGCGGGTCTGATCTCCCATGATGAAAGAAAAGGTCTTGCATCTTTAGTTTAATCTATTTTGTTATCTTTTTAAGCAGCTGGGTCAAATATCTGTTTGCTATATTGCTTTTTAAAATTTAAAACCCAATAACCTGTGAACATATTCGGCACGCTCAACTAACAGAATTTCTAGATTATTTATTTCAATATATAATCCTCAGAGAAGGTGCCTCTCTTAGGCTGTAGGTATGTCTAGCAAAACCTAGAAAAACAGTCACAAGAAAAGATTGAGCCACCAGTGCCTCTTTGGCCCCAACCTGGAAAATAATTAAAATAAAATATTAGAATAAAAATGAAACCAGTACTCTCCTTACCACATACCCTATCTCTTAGTGTTCCCATCCCCCAAAATCCTGGATAAGAAGAGAAGTTAACAGATTTGGGCTGTTTTCCTCCAAGAGGGTAAAGACCCCCTACAGAGGACACGCCGTGAGCAGCTCCCTTTATTTTATACCAGGATGATTACAGTTCAAGTGTTTCCACTGACTGCAGTTGTGGCAAAGGCCTCCATTGTTTCTTGGTATTTTAAGTCTTTGTGGTCACACTGGATTCCCCCACCCCAGTTCTGTATTCTCTTCAATTTGAAGGGCTCTTCTGTGAGGCTTTTCGCAGGATAATTTGTATAACTCTTTACGTATTTATTTGTCCACCTACCCACTTATTTCTTAATAGTCCACTCACATATTCACATGCACAGTTTAACATTGTGTGATGAAATACTAGCCCTGCTGAAATCAATGGCAGAACTTCCACTGACTAGAATAGGGCCAGGGTTTGATTCATGGATTTTACTAAGGAAAGTGATGCAATGCATGACTTTTATGACCACCATGACAAACATTCACTGTTTCCCATTATTATTAGTTGTCTGCTCTCTTGAGTTCCAGAAGCCATTTTCAAAGTTCTTAGGTGGAAAATATTTAAAATATTTTCCTTCTGTGGCAGTAGCTATTAAAAGCTCAGGCACAAGAGATTTCATGCCATTCCAGTTATTCATTTACTTTATTCTTCTAGGTATAATTTGCATTGTAGTATTCAACAAGGGCTTTAATTCTGAAATAGTGCCATACTTTTTTGAAAAAAAAAAAAAAAAAAAAAAAGATTGCTAGCCATTCAATTAACTACTTTCAGGCTGAAATTGCCTGGGCACGTTATGCTGCCAGTGCATGATTTGATATTGAATTTCCATCTTACTTCATAAGATTTAACCTTATACCCTGTGCATATATCGTGTACTCACTGCAACAGAAGAGAAGTTAATGCTTTTATATATTTGATGTCTGTGGGTGTAAAAAGTACAACTGCACACATTAGCATTTAATTTTCTCCAAACGTCTGCCAGTTTAAGATCCCTTAGGATTTTATTTAATTTGTAAGTGAAAGCTGGAAGTCATTCTGCTTTCCCAGGTCTATCCTCCACTACCAGATTTCAATTAAAAATCTTCCCTATGGCATCCTTCACCTGCAAAAACAAAGCAAATATACTAACAGAAAAGGGACCTGCATCTGAATTAGACATATGCATGTCTACTTAGTGGACATATATTCAGCAGGGTAGGCAAACTGTCATTCCTCAACCTTGCCTCCAGTGAAAAAATAAATCTCTTCACTTTACTTTCACTCACTGAATCAGCTAAAACAGTATTTTTCTATTGACTAGAACAGCTATATCTTTTTTCTTTGAGCAATAGAAGGGTGCAAGACCTTGACCAGTTTTATCCTCTGTATTTGTCAATTGCATCCTTCAACCCAGGGGCGTGGGAGGGGGAAGAATGTGGAGGGACATACTTTTGAACAAGAAAGTGCAGGACATTCACTGATTAGACATGTTTCTCCCCAAATATTGAGATTAAGGTAAATATTGTTGTGACTATGAATGACAAAGAAAAAAAAGGGAAACAAGTATGTCCCATCCACAAGAACTTGGGTGTTTAAAAAGGGCCAGCAGGGAGAAAAATTTGGACATAAAAATGATAATTCTGTGTTAAATATTATTTATAACTCCAAAACCCCAATTCTTTAACCAGATAAGAAAGTTTCAGTTAAAAAAAAACATCCTGAGTAAGAGAGGAAGTGAAACCAGCAATTAAAAATAAATTTATAACAGATGGAAAAGATGGGGGAATTTGATAGCAATGAATACAAATCAGTAGTTAGGAAATTCAGACAATTGATAAGGGAGGCTAAAGATGACAATGAATAATCTATGATCAGTAGAGTTAAGGATAATTAGAAAGATGTTTTTTTTTAAATATATCAGGAATAAACAACATTAATGCAGAAAAAAGCATGAATATTCAATGACTATTGCTATTTTGTGTTTGGAAAGAAGCAGCAAGATGTATTCATATCTTAAAGTGGCAAGGAAATACTTTCTATTCCCACCGTAACTAGGGAAGATGTTGAACACTTTAAAATCTTCAGAGGAAGAGCAATAACTTGCACCCAAGAGTATTAAAATAAATGGCTGAGGAGCTCTTTGAACCATTAATGTTGATTTTTAACCAATCTTTTAACACTGGGGGAGTTATTCAGGACTTTTATGTTTTAAAAGGGTAAATCATATGACCTGGGTAACTGTACACCAGTTAAAAGCAACAGAGGGTCCTGTGGCACCTTTAAGACTAACAGAAGTATTGGGAGCATAAGCTTTCGTGGGTAAGAACCTCACTTCTTCAGATGGAAGTCTTCACTTGCATCTGAAGAAGTGAGGTTCTTACCCACAAAAGCTTATGCTCCCAATACTTCTGTTAGTCTTAAAGGTGCCACAGGACCCTCTGTTGCTTTTTACAGATTCAGACTAACACGGCTACCCCTCTGATACTGTACACCAGTTAGTGTGACATCAATCCCAGGAAAAATCATGGAAAGGTTGATATGGGACACAATTAGTAAAGAATCAAACATAGTTATATGGAAAATAGGGCTTGTCAAGTAAACTTGTAATCTCATCAAAAATGATATCAAGTTTGGTTGATAAAGGTAACTGTGTATACACATTATACTTAGACTTCTGTAAGGCAATGGACTTGCCTTTGACAGAATGGCAAGATATTCTGATAAAATAGAAGTACTATAAAAATCTACATCAACTATCTATTTACATATTAAATATATTAGAACCTGGTTAACGGCATCGGTGCATTCCCAACTGTGGAACATGGTCCTCATAGTATCAAGCTGCAAAACTGCCTTGAAAAGCCACATCTTTGGGGTGGGGGGTGCACAAGAGATCTCATATGTTAGTTACATCATTGTCCCATTCTATATAAAGAAGTGCAACTCCTTAATGGCCTCAGTTCCTTCACCTGCACCACCAAGAGCGTGCAGAACCCATCCTCACACTAGTCCTTTCCCTAGCCTAGCTTAAGGTTTCTGTGTAAATAGTTAATTAGTATAGGATAGCTTAGAGTAGCTAGCCCTTTCCATGTACCAGGAGCTTTTGGCTCCTTATCAGGGCTACAAGAAGTGTATCTACTGCCAGGCCATCATACTGCAGACAGACATTCATGTCTGGTGCCTTCTGTATGTGGGCGAGACACACTCAATAACCCAATGTGCAGTTTGCCACACCTTCAGTCCCCAACACCAGAGGGAGAGACCCTTAACACTCCAGGCTCATCTGGCTTCTCATTGCCTACAGCCTGATGCTCTGACAGGCTAATTGGGTGGTACAGAGACTAGCCCTCCATGCTGAACCCCATGTCACATTGGAGCCAGGATGCACTCTGGCCTCAATGCCCCTTCCATCACAGGCTCAAGACCAGAATCTTCTTGGCCTTAAATTGATAGTAAATTGCTCATCTGGCAGCAGTTAAATCAAAAGCAGCACCAGAGATGGAAACAATCTCTTCCCCTCCAAATTAAGGCCTCAGTAGCTTTGGTGACAACGTAGGAAGTGCCTGTTATAGAGTGGGATATAATTATATTGAATTATGGAGTCTGTTTGACTGTTTATTGAAGGTCCTTCACTGACAGGAATCAAGTTTGAAGTCTGGGAGTGATTGACGTTCAATGAGTATGTCTACTCTACAATTAAAAACTGTGGCTGTCCCATGCCAGCTAACTTGCGCTTAAAGGCCTCAAGATAAGATGCCGCTTAATTGTGGAGGAGACATTCAGGCTCAGGCTGGAGCCTGGACTGTAGGACCCTGCAAGGTGGTAGGGTCCCAGAGCTTGGGTTGCAGCCTGAGACTGAACGTCTACACCTCAGTTAAACCGTCCCTTGAGTCAGCTGGCATGGGCTAGCTGCGGGTGCCTAATTGAAATGTAGAAATACTCAATGACTCTTAAGTACTGGCTCATCTACGTGGAATGACAGATGTTCTTCCCAGGGGCCTGCCAAGGGGAGGATCAAGTATGACCGGGTGATTTGGACCTTCACAGTTTGGACTGAAAGCTAGTGTACACTGGAAACCTACATTGGCATAACTATGTTGTTCAGGGATATGAACAAATCCATACCCCTGAGTGATGTAGTTAAGCCAACCTCATGCCTTGTGTAAACAGCACTAGGTTGATGAAAGAATTCTTCTGTTTACCTAACTACTGCTTCTCGGGGAGGTGGATTACCTACACTGACTGGAAAGCTTCTACCACTGGCAAAGCTAGTGTCTACACTGAAGTGGTACAGTGGCACAGGTGCAGCACTGCAGCTGTACCCCTATAGCGTTTCAAGTGTAGACAAGCCCTGAGAGTTTGGGCTGATGACTGAGAGACAGGGGCCCTATTTAAGAGTGGATTCCTATTTTTGGGGGGTGGGGGAGAGAGAAAGAGAGCAACATCGCATAAAGAAGGGCTTACAAGAGATAGAGACAGCAGGAAGGGCTCTGCCCAAACTGAAACACTGAAGAAGTAAAAAGCAACAGAGGGTCCTGTGGCACCTTTAAGACTAACAGAAGTATTGGGAGCATAAGCTTTCGTGGGTAAGAACCTCATTTCTTCAGATGCAAGTAATGGAAATTTCCAGAGGCAGGTGTAAATCAATATGGAGATAACGAGGTTAGTTCAATCAGGGAGGGTGAGGTGCTCTGCTAGCAGTTGAGGTGTGAAGAACTATACACTCACAAGAAGGAGTAAGTGGAGTCTAAGGAAGGGGAGCACAACTCAGGATTTTTGTTATTTTTTCAAGATCTGTAGCTCTCAAGTGCTTTAGGAGTAAAGTCAATGCAGTTAAGAAATTTATTTGCTCATCCTGTGTTCCTTGCTTTCCTGCTACAGTGTTTCTGAAATAATTAAACTAGTAAACCCTGAGTGCCCATAGCTGTGTTGGAGCTTTGAGGGAGTATGTGTAAGTAATTGTAGGGTTCAGGGAGTCTTAAACACCAGTGACAGGCACTAGGACAGTTCAACAGAGGGGTCCTACATCTCAAGGAATGGTGCCATACAAGAGGTCTGATGCCAGGAGTGTGCCCTACTGTCCCAAAGCTAGTAATGGTGATTTAAAAGTACCCAAACCCACTTGACTCACATCTGAGGTCAACATTTTCTTTTTGCCTCTGAGCCTTCCCTTGTGGCTGAAGACCAACTATCTCATCAGGTGGACCATGGGAGCCTGGCTATAAGAAGGGGTTGTAGATGAAGATCTTCTGTCAAAGCTACTAGTCACCCCACTGCATGCTTTTCCACTGCTTGACTCCATTCCTGTACCAACTTCTCCTGTTCTGATCTGGAACTACCTGGGAGTACCTTCAACCTATTTTGAGATGAATATGGAGAGTCCCCCTCTCCCCAACTTGACCTTGGAATACCAGACTTCTTCTCTTGTCTGAAATCCAGATATCATGGAAGAATCTCATGCAGGGCCCTCTTCAGCTCCTCATGTGACCTTTCATACAGGACTCCATGAAGGTCATTTTGGAAGCTGTGAGACCAACTCCAGCTGTGAAATTGGCACTGACTTATGCACCATACCTTCCCCCTCAGCACTAGATACCCTCAGTAGCATCTATTCCTCATTGGGCACCAACACCATCTTCCTTGACAGCACCAATAGCAGCACCAGATTCTTCAGACCTGAAGAAGGATCTGCCTGTATTTGAGGAATGGGATGATACTCCATGAGAAGAACCAGATGTGTAGAGGAATATACAGATGGCACTTCATCAGATGATCAGATTAGTGCCTCATCTGTTTCCTTTCTGATGAACTGAGGCTGGGTCTACACTACCCGCCTGAATCGGCGGGTAGAAATCGACCTCTCGGGGATCGATTTATCGCGTCCCATTGGGACGCGATAAATCGATCCCCGAATCAACGCCCTTACTCCACTAGCGGAGGTGGGAGTAAGCGCCGTCGACGGGAAGCCGCAGAGGTCGATTTTGCCGCCGTCCTCACAGTGGGGTATGTTGGCTGCAATACGTCGAATTCAGCTACGCTATTCACTTAGCTGAATTTGCGTATCTTAAATCGACTCCCCCCTGTAGTGTAGATGTAGCCTGAGACTGTTCCAGGAGCTATTGGTAAGAATGGCAAATACTGTCCAGATTTGAACAGGGGTCATGGCACCAGAGCCCTCTGATTCCCTGTTTGACATATTACAGATGCAGACCATTGAGAAATTGGCTCTGCCTATTATCTCCAGCCTTCCCAACCCAGCCAAGAGGATCTGGCCGTCTCCTTTTCCATTTCCACTCAGGTCCAAGAGAGCAGACACAATAAATCCCACATCTGCGAAAGGACATCAATTTTTACTACAGCATCCTTAAGCAAACTTCATATTGGGCAACCCTAATTCTGACATCTGCTGATGTTTGAGTGCTTGATTTTGCAAACATTCTTTTGAACATATATTTTTTTTCTTTTACATGTAATTTCCTGGGATTAAAAAAAAAAAAACAAAGTAAAAAACAGAAATTCCATCCTATGGAACCATACTGACCCCCTCACTGGTCATTAACAGCTAATTGAGTAACTAGTGGCAGTAGTAGGCTGTCATCCTCTATGTGAGGAGCAGCCTACTACTGCCACCTGTTACTCAGTTAGCTTGGAGATGAGACAAACACAGATATTTGCAGCAGAGGAATGTTGAGACTCAAGAATCCTGGGTTCAACTCAAGGTCTTGGAGGGGAACTGATCCCTACAGTAGCAAGTCAAATGATGACACCAGGAATGGCAACCTTCAGAACTGATTTTCAGACTGCGAAGAGGAAACCCTGCTCTGATTGATGACCTTCCCCATTTCTCTGTTGTCTGGGGAAGAACAGCAAATCAGAGCTGCTGCTTCTGGATCTCTTCCCTGAGGAGCTGAGGGGAATTTTTGGATAAGGGAAGATGGAGAGGGAGCAGCTGATACTGTTTTTCAAGAGGGGAGGAGGGAAAGAGCCTAGCACCTTAGGGTTTCTCTGCTTTCTTCTCCCCACTTCCCTCTTATGAAAAATAGGTCAGCTCCTCTCTGTTCCTCCCTCTTCCCCCTCCCTCATCCTGCAGCACTGAGGCTAGAGATAGGGAGAATAGGACTGTAGCTGGAACTGGCCCCCTTCCCAAGCCATTGGAGGTAAATACCTGTGGAGCTGGCCCCCAGGCCTGGAAGGGGGTGACCTGAAGAGCTTCCAAAGCTGCCCACAGACTGGGGGGATGACTGGAGGAGGAACAGAGCTGTGCTGAGAGGCAGAGTGCAGATGTGAGGCTGGAGGGAGTGCAGAACATATTGTCTGAGGGCTGGGGAAAGGGGTGAAAATTGATGTGGGACTAAGAGGGTACATAATGAATCAATGTAAGGATATGGGGGCACAAACCACATGACTCACTCTAACTTTGCAAGAATCGTCAACACTAATTGTCATATACACATGAGGGTAAGGAAAGGGGTGTTCAAAATCAGAAGACAGACAAACCACAATTTAATATTACTTCTTTTTAAACATTTCACAATTTTGAGACCAATCTCATGATATTCAGGGATTTGACTCATGATTTTTGAATGCTGGGTGTTGGCAACAGTCACCCTAGCCTGGAAAATTTCAGCCAATGAGTAATGTTTGGCAAAGTTATAAACAATTTTTAAAAGGATTTTATAAGGAAAGTGTTAGGCAACCTTACATATAGGTGTTGCTGCCAACTCCTCTTATAATAATATTGGCACCTGGATAATATAGGGCTTGGTGCAGTATAAATAGATAAATATAGGAGCTCTTTGTGTGGGGTAACCTATATATTGTACCTTATACTTCTATTTTGAAGGTCATCTATTCTATCAAGTAAATCAAGGAACTTTTTTTTTTTCATTGCCAGCACACCTGTTTGTTTCCTCCAGGTCCTACTGCCTACTCAGGACCATGCAGCATCTCCATGGACTATCAGAGAGAGCAAAAGCTCAGTAAATACATATTTGGTGACTCGCTACCTAATCAGTTTTCTACCAGCTAAGTAGATAGTCCTGTTATTTAGTTACATTTCTTATATAAGATACTTAACAATTAAATGTATTCTTACTGTTTTCTTTAATAGCTGCCATAGCTATCTTGAACCAGACCCTTCCAGAGCTAAAGAGTCAAGGCTCTAGCTACAGAGGGTCCTGTGGCACCTTTAAGACTAACAAGTATTGGGAGCACTCCTTGCATCTGAAGAAGTGAGGTTCTTACCCACGAAAGCTTATGCTCCCAATACTTCTGTTAGTCTTAAAGGTGCCGCAGGACCCTCTGTTACTTTTTACAGATTCAAACTAACACGGCTACTCCTCTGATACAAGGCTCTAGCTACAGCTGCAACAGACTTATGAGCTCTGCAGATCAGGCAGACCAATGAATTTTATATACACACTATCTGATTCTCCTAGCTCCTCCTGTTTGTGAAGTAATTTCACCTAAAATCACTCAGGGGCTAAGCTGATGTGTAAAGTTTTATAAATAAATAAATTTTAATTCAAAAGCTTCTCTAATTTTTCCCAGTTCCCCGCAGAATTCTTCAGTCAATCATAAAACCTTTTCATTCAGCAAGTACTTGCATTTGGGCCAGGAGTTCTAGAGGGTGGTCTACTTGCCCAAGATTGGCAGGATTACTTGCAGAGGCTGAGGGAACTGGGATTGTTTAGTCTGCCGAAGAGAAGAATGAGGGGGGATGTGATAGCTGCTTTCAACTACCTGAAAGGGGGTTCCAAAGAGGATGTAGCTAGACTGTTCTTAGTGGTACCAGAGGACAGAACGAGGAATAATGGTCTCAAGTTGCAGTGGGGGAGGTTTAGGTTGGATATTAGGAAAAAGGAGGAAGATGAAGCACTGGATTGGGTTACCTAGGGAGGTGGTGGAATCTCCTTCCTTAGGTCAGGCTTGACAAAGCCCTGGCTGGGATGATTTAGTTGGGGATTGGTCCTGCTTTGAGCAGGGGGTTGAACTAGATGACCTCCTGAGGTCCCTTCGAACCCTGATATTCTATGATTCTATGATTTTACTGAGGTTGACATGAATAGAGATTTCTCTGGATTCTTTTGTCTCTTATTTGGATCTGAGTGAAAATTTTGTCATAGCAGAACTGCCTACAATAAATAACCCAACTCAACCTTTAGAAAACACTATCAGAAAAGCTTTTGTGGTTTTGGTATGTTTACGGCTTGTCACAGCATGTGTCATTCTATCTTTATTCCAGACACAGCAAAATACATGATAAGCTGCTAACTACACAAGTCACAGTACAGGAAAAGGCTTTGTTCTTTCCTTAACTTCTGCAAAGTTTGAACATGGAACATGTTTACAGTCTGAATTGGCACAGTTTACAACAAATGATTCTTAAAGATATTTGACATTAACAGTTTCCAAGATGACTGTGAAAGTGTCATATAAAATCCTTAGTTTCTTTGTCAAGGCTAGAATCAATAGTGATAGCTGTCAAAACTGAAACAAAAATCTATTAGCTTGGGAAACATTTTAATGCTGGCAAAGAAAACAAAGCTGATCCTTATCATCCAAGTGCCAATTCAACATTCTGTCCTACAATGACAGATAAAAGAGTGCAGTGATAAATTTGTGGCCTTGATTATCTCCTCATAAAGAGTAGGCCCTTTATGGCTCATTAGTTCAGTAACACCACAGTGAATTATAAATCAGCAGTAGGGTTGTGGTTGTGTTTAGAAGGACAGAGGCCAGCTGTTTAAATAGTACCCAGTATAGGGAGTTCAATAATTGGAACTCTGATGCTTCTATTGAGAGAAATCATTTACACCTGCAATGCAGAACTGTGCTTGTCCAAAAAAGCACACTATAGTCTTCTGAGGGAAAGATTCCTATAAAAATAAATATATAAGTGTCTATTTACCTGTGTTTCCTTTGATTTCAGTAGTCTCTAAGAGTGAAGTTCACCCATGGTGCAGAGTGTCAGTGCAAAGCCTTTTGCACCACTTAGCCCCACACAGGGGCTATGCTGGGTGAAGCATAGGCAGGGTGGCTACATGGCAGTGCTGGAAAGTAATGGCCCCAGATAGGCTGGTATGGAGAGCCTAACTATGGACTGGGGCAAGCTAAGGGAAGGTTCACATCTGCATTTACACAGATCCAGTAGCTCCAACACTCTGTTTAATTGATGCAGAGGGGCTGCTGTTCTAGCTCATAAACTGAAATAACAGCCAGGGGAGAGGCTGTGCAGCACCCCTCTACTCAGGTGGATTTCAGTGTCAGTAGTAGGGTTGCCAGGTGTCCAGTTTTTTACTAGAAAGTCTGGTCGAAAATGGCACCTAACAGTGTCCAGTCAGAAACACCAACCAGACACCAAAAGTCTGGTTGCAGGAGCAGGGACGACACGTAGGTGGGACATGTGGGGCCAAGCGCTACCCCAGATTGTCCTGCTGGGGCAGGGAGAGGGGCTCTGTCTTTCTCTCACTGTCACCGTTGCCTCCCGCAGCCAGGCTCTATCTCTCACAGGCAGTCACCATGCTGACTGGGCAGCTAGGCTCTCACATCGACCCACAGTGGAGTGGTCAGCGGGAGAAATAGGTGGTCTTACCCTTACACTTGTAAGCAGAATCAGGATGAGCTCTACCCTGACATCTGGTGGTGAATTATGGCGAGTGTGGAAAAGAACTCCAGGGGCTGATCTTGTTTGCATAGGCACACCCACTCGCCTGGCATGAAACAACAGCAACTCAAAGTGGTTACTTTGGCTGGTGTGGGATCCCCAGTTTCTCTGTTATTGGTGCAGGAAGAATAAAGTTTTGTTACCCTGATTCTGTGAATCAAGGCCAGTGGAACTGTGTATGACAGAAGGACTGAGTGAGTCATTCACCATTACCTAAATAGCATTTGCTTGTCAAGGGGCATGGGTTACAAAACCCAGTGAATTGAGAGAGGATGGGGACAGGTATTTGTACCTGATGGTATGGGCCCCTCTCTGAGGGGTTGAAACACCAATTGCACTACCTCCTCTCTCCACTGTTGAATATCAGAGCTAACTTTGATTCCATTAGAAGTCTAGTTACAGACTGCTGAACTGAATTCACTTTGGGCCAGTGGTGCACTAGCACTGGGGCTCCCCTACTATGAGCTGAAATTGCTAAGAGCTGAAATCACAAAAGAGCTGAGATCACTGAGGCTGTGTTAACTAGTGGGGGAGCCTGAAGCTATAATGCTAAGCGGCTGGCGGAGCAGCTAGCAGAGTGGAGCCTTGTGGGACGGTTGGAGTGGCGCTGAGCAACTCACAGGTCGGTGAGCGGAGCGGCTGGAGGAGCAGCTAGCAGAGCAGAGCCTTGTGGGAGCGGCCCAAGGGCCGGAGCGGAGCGGCTCACAGGTCGGTGAGCGGAGCGGAGCGGCGCGGCTCACAGGTCGGGGAGCGGAGCGGCTCACAGGTCGGTGAGCGGAGCGGGGCGGAGCGGAGCGGAGCAGCTGCCAGAGCAGTTCTTGGGACGGCAGGAGTGGGACTGCGGGTGGAGTGGAGCAGTTCGTGGTGAAGGGTGCGGTGGAACCCCACGGAGAAGCAGCCGGTTGGCCTCGGATCACGTAAGGTGCCCCTTAACACCCTGCTCACCCCCCCCTTTTGAACTCTGGGGCTGCACTGATCAGGGACAGAGACTTTGGGGGGTTGTCGGACTTTTGGGACTTTGGTGATTCTTGGGTCGCTGGTTTCAAGAACCAACGGGAGAGGACACGGCCCAATTTGCTGGGGTGGGTCTTCACTCATGGTTTGGTCTATGAACTCTAGTTGTGGTGTTTTTCCAATTTAATGCTGATGTCGTTTACCTCATGTTATTAAACATTTTCTGTTACACTCAGACTCCGTGCTTGCGAGAGGGGAAGTATTGCCTCTTAGAGGCACCCAGGGGGTGGTATGTAATTGTCCCAGGTCACTGGGTGGGGGCTCGAGACGGTTTTGCATTGTGTTATTGAAGCGGAACCCCTAGATACAGAACCCGGCCCTTGTTGCTGCCAACTTAGATGGGCAGAAGGGTTACACACTCCCTGCCCAGGCCCGGCTGCCAGGGTCAGAGGCTGATTGAGCCAGAAATGTGCCAGGGAGTGGAAGAATTGGGACCACGCATTTCTCCCACTGTCTGCTCCTCTCTGGGTCAGCGTGAGAACCTGACAGAGAACCTGGCTGTGGGAGGCTGCATTGGCCAGGGACAGGGACTGATCATGCTAGGAGGGCAGGTGCAGTGGCAAGAGAGAGCCTGCCCCCCCCGCAGGTAACAGGTAGAGTGGGGAGAGTACGATGGTCCCCAGGCTGGGCGCAGGGTGTGGGGCAGAGAAGTGAGCAGACAGTGGGACCTTGGGGGAGGGGATTGAGCAAGGGGTGGAGCAGGGGCCGGGGATTCAGGAGAAGGGAGCAGAACAGGGTTGTCCAGTTTCCAGAAATTGGAAAGTTGACAACCCTAGTCAGTGAGTCTTTTCTTTTTTTCTTGATAATTCTTATTTATTTATTTATTTATTTTGGTGAGACTTTGGACTTTGGAATTTTTCTGTGTGAAATTTAAGCTTTATGTCATCATATCAGAACATCACTTATGTCAATATTTGGATGTTAATATGAGGGGAGATTTGCTCTGAAGTTGATGAATATAAAAATGGGAAGTTTGGGGTTGCCCTCCTGCTACAAATGTCAACACTCACCACATGTCATTTTAGAAGACTAACATCTCAGAAGAAAAAAATTATATCTCGAAAATAATCCTATCTGGTATTTATCTGGAATTCAGTACTTGGATAACTTGCTATTATCCAATTATTTTCTATTAAAAAAATCACACACCAGTACCACATGGCCTTTAACACCCTTCATTATTTGCCATCAGATTCACACAGAAACAAATCTAAAAACATACAAAAAAAATTCTATCAACAATATTTAAGAAAGAGATGAATTGGTTTCCAGTTGTCCTGAGGATTAGAAGCCTCCTGGCAACGGCCTCCATGTCTCCATGTCCGTCCTTCTCTTTCTCTAAATGAGCGATTATGGGTTGTGGTCTCCTCTTGATTGCTCACATGGTCAGCGATCACTCCCAGGCTGAGGAAGCAGAGCACAAATCACTTGCTGATCAATCAGCACAGATTGCCCTGAATTAGGGTTACCATACGTCCGGTTTTTCCCGGACATGTCCGGCTTTTCGGCAATCAAACCCCCATCCGGGAGGAATTGCCAAAAAGCCGAACATGTCCGGGAAAAATACCGTCCGGGCACTTCCCCTCCCACGGCTGCTCTGCTCCTCCCCTGACTCAGACTTCAGCTCTGTTTATGAGCCAAGCTGCCCGAGCCAGCGCTACCGGCTTCAGGCAGCCCCCTTGCCTCCGGACCCCAGCCGCCAGCCGGGCACTTCCCTTCCCGGGCTCCAGCTGCTCTGCTCCGGCGGCTGGGGTCCAGAGATACGGGAGCTGCCCGAAGCCGGTAGCGCTGGCTCGGGCAGCTTGGCTCTTAAACAAAGCCGAAGAGTCAGGGGAGGAGCAGAGCAGCTGGAGCCGGGGAGGGGAAGTGCCCGCCCGGGGGCGCAGGGTCCAGAGGCATGGGGGCTGCCCGAAGCCCGAGCGCTACTGGCTTCACGGGTTTGCCGGGCAGCATCCAGACCCTGTGCCCCCGGCTGGGCGCTTCCCCTCGTGGGCTCCAGCTGTGCTGGGGAAGCGCCGGCTGGGGGCGCAGGGTCTGGGGGGGGCTGCCCGGCAAACCGTGAAGCCGGTAGCGCTTGGGCAGCCCTTTTCGCGTGGCTGGGAGGGAGGAGGGGGAGTTAGGACGGGGACTTTGGGGAATGGGCGGGGAATGGGCGGAGTTGGGGCGGGGCCGGGGGTGGGAAAGGAGCAGGGCCAGGACCCCGTGGAGTGTCCTCTTTTTTTATTTTTTAAATATGGTAACCCTACCCTGAATGACTTGCAGATATTTCAGTAATGACAAGTTTTAGATTAATTAATTTATTTAATTAACAAGAAATAACTTATGACACAAACAGAGAACTAAGGTAGCTATAAGCTAACCTGGCTGTATTCTCTCTATCGCTGCAACTGGTTCCTGTCTCTGTGTTTGAGTCAACTGGAAGTGGAACACTACAGTGTTACAGACGATGTGCAGCAACTATGAACTTCTTTCTGAAGTACTTGATAGCACAGTCCTGTCTAAATATACTTTACGGAATCAAGAGGAAGTTCATTTAAAGAGAAAGTAGACAGGGGTTATAGGGCACCCCTTAAAATCAGAAGGATCTTTCCCATATCAAGAGCATGGCATGTCTGCTGTATATTTACCACACTATTCTGTCTTCCCAGATACATTTTCAGATTTGGAATTTGATTCCTTTGTCATATTGAAGGGCAATAACATTTCACTTAGAGGCTAAATACCTAAGCTCCCAAGTTAATTTACTTTATATAGTGATAGTTCTTTGGTCTGTCAAGGTCCTTCAGCATCTCTGAAACCTGCAGAATATGTCCCTGTTTCATACACTTGTCCTGCCCCCTGCCCACTGAAGGCCCATTAATAAATGGAATCTTGTCTTCAATAGAAGAGGCCTGGGCACAAGTCATTCCAGAGCTCATCAGTGCCCTTCATAAGAAGGTATCTTCTGGAGAGCAATAAATCCTTGCTTTTGCAGTATCACCTTTACAATGTGAGAACAGAAAAGGGCCTCACGTCTCTTGGGGAATGTCTACCCTGGAATTAGACACTTGCAGATGGCCCATGCCAGCTGACTCTGGCTTGTGGGGCTCGGGTTAAGTGGCTGTTCAATTGCGCTGTAGACATTTGGGCTGCAGCCCAGGCTCTGGGACCCTACCAGTGAACAGGGTCCTAGAGCCTGGGCTCCAGCACAATTAAACAGCCCCTTAGCCTAAGCCCAGTGAGCCAGAGTCAGCTGTTGAGGGCCAGCTGTAGGTGTCTAACAGCAGTGTAGACATACCCATAGACCCTCTACATTGCAGCACTTTGTTCAAACTACTAGATTGCCAAGCCAGCTGATGACTTGCATTTACAAAATAGATTTGTGTTTATTCTACCATATCAGTAGGTTGTCTACATTTAAGTTTATCATTTCAAAATTGCATAGGAAAAGACTACTCTGAAACCTGTCCTATGCATGGCTTTCTTCATGATCATGATTTGCTTATCTTAATTCTCCATTAGGCATTTTTTTTAATTATACTATTTTTACTTGAAAAACTACAACACTGAGGGGAATGTTGCTGGGTCATGAAACTTATATTCTCCAAGGTCTCTTAAGTGATCACCCAGAGAAATAATTTCTGGCTTGATCTAATCCTATTGATTTCAGTGGGTGATCTTCTGCTGAGATCTGTAGTCACTGGATCAGGCCTTTCATGCCCAAGCATCTCAATATATAATTTAATACACTTTAAAAATATTGTAAAAGAAATGGAGGGGGATGTTGCATCAGAGGTCATAGCCAGGGTATCATTGAAAGGTTTATCACAAAATAAAGAAATATTTAATATATATATTATAAAATTGAATTTAGCAAAAAGTTTTACAGGGTTAAAATATCAGAAGTGGGGGCTAATTAGTTAAAGAACTGAGTTCTGTATGCCAGAATTGTCTCCTACTTTAGTAATTTGAGTCAATTTTATCTTTACTTTTTAAGAAGTCTGCAGGTCAAATCGAAGGAACAAATTATTTCCTGCTCCTTATTGTCTAATCTCTAATCCTTATTGAGCTGAGCAATCAATGGGTGTGATAGTCTCTTTGAAGATTCTCAGATGAGATTTCATAAGGATGATAGACTGCTGCATTGGTTAAGAAGAGGAAATCCTTTGACAGTATTAGAGAGCACTTGAAAAATGCTGGGTATACTTTTCTGTAGTTCACACTTATGTTTAGACTTCCAGAAGAAATGAATTGTTAGACCAGCATCAGGCTATTGTTATTGTTAGACTAATTATTAAACAAGACCGTTTTTTAGCTCAATGAAGAAAATAAATTGAATTGGGGCTCTCTTATTTGGAGTCTTGTAGAAGTTAATGATACAAAATATAATAATAAAAATTAGAATTGTGTTTTGACTGAACTCAAATTTGATTTTTCAGAGTCAATTCTTTGAACTCTTCAAAAATCTGATTACAAGTGGTTTGTAGAGGGTATTTGTTGGTTACACTAATAGAGTACATAACAAACACTCCTTATAAATTCATTGTTTAACATTAGCTCTGTGGTGCAGGCACAATGGTGAGAAATCAGTTTGGAGAAAGAGGGCTGCTTCTTGCGCTAGCCATTAGCGTTAGGGGAGTTTTCAGCAGATCGGTTGTTTTATTGTAGTGTCTTGTAAACTCTGAGAATGTTTAAATAATGCTAAAAAGACTTTGTCAGATGTTCACTATGTTTTTTTCTATCTTGTTCCTTTGGATCAGTGGGATTGTTTTGCCTATTTATTCATTTCTGCTTTATTTTACATTTCCACTTCAATGAGGATTATTAAATAATTTTCTCATATGGGTCCTCAGTGCTGATGGCCCTTCTTTCTGTAACTGGTATAAATTTTCTCTTTTTATTATTCAAGACAAAAGAGAAAATACAAGATGCAATAGGAAGTGCATCTTTCTTTCTGTAGTGAAAAATCTGTTGTAATTGTTCCTTCTGCAGCATCTGTATCTCCTGTAAAGTTATTTTAAAAGTAGCAAACATTTCAGTAAAATTTAAGTTAAAAATGGGTGATAAAATGTTACTACTTGCAATAAAAATTGTAAATCATATAAATCCTATTTGCATGCATGCAAGTTATTTTTAATCTTTTAAAATGGGATGAAAAGCTGTAAAGAAAAATATAATATGCAGCTATATTAACCCTTCCAGCACTGTTGATAAGTATTGTATGTTTGTACAGCCTGTTAGGAGTTTTCCATCAATATGTTGTTGTTTTTTCCCAATGGAAAATGCAGTTTCTGCAAAATTTAAATTTTGTGTGAGAAGATTGATTTTGCCGTATTTTGAATTTTCCTTCAGAAAAACCTAAATGAAATATTTCATTTTGAGTCAGATTGAATTCAAGTAAAAAAAGTGATTTGCCAGACAATGGATTTTTTGTTTGTTTGTTTCTGTTCAGGTCAACATTAACCCATATCCCCCTGAACTGACACAGAGCTTCATGGGAGTAATAGCTTTGGTGCTTCCTGCCTTCATTCTCCTGTACAGGAAGGGCTCCCTGGGTGGACTGTATTGTCCATGAGGCACTGTTGTCTCCCTTCTGAACCAGGCTTGTGCATCATGGGAGTCCTATGACCAAGGTGCTTCCTGGGATACATTGTCTGACTTAAGGAGCCTGGCCCACAGAGGCACCTGAATCCAACTCCCATAAACCACTGTGGAAGCTAAGGCAAATGCAGTTTAATATTGAACCAAGATGTGTATTTGGCATTGGTGCAACCGCTGCTTGAATACTTTGGCCAGTTATGGTGTTTACACTTCAAGAAGGATGTTGTTAAACTGGAGAGGGTTCAGAGAAGAGCCATTAGGATGATTAAAGAATTTGAAAACATGCCATATAGTGATATGTTCAAGGAGATCAATCTATTCCGTTTAACAAAGAGAAGGTTAAGGGGTGATTTGATCAGTCTATAAATACTAACTGGGGAATAAAAAATTGATAATGCGCTCTTCAGTCTAGCAGATAAAAGGTAACAAGTTCCCATGACTGGGAGTTGAAGCTGGACAAATTCACAAGCAGTTTTTGACGGTGAGGGTAATTCACTGTTGGAACAACTTACTAAGTGTTGTGATTAATTCTCCATCACTGACTATTTTAAAATCAAGATTGAATGTTTTTCTAGAAGATTTGCTGTAGTTCAAGCAAGAATTAATTCAGGGAAGTCCTATGAACTGTTGTGACAGGGTGCTGCGCAAGAAATGCTGACTCAGCCATCCATCACACCAGCTCCCATTATGGGAAATAAATTGGAGCTGGCTAGAGAAAACTTGTGCCTAATTGGTGAATGGGAGACAGCTTCCCACCCAATTAGCCTGGGGTTATATAAAGCCTGTGAGCAGGGCCGGCTCCAGCCACCAGCGCAGCAAGCAGGTGCTTGGGGCGGTCAACGGAAAGGGGCAGCACGTCCAGCTCTTTGGCGGCAATTTGGCCCTCTCAGAGGGAAGGACCTGCAGCCGAATTGCCGCCGAAGAATGAAGCGGCGCGGTAGAGCTGCCGCCGAAGTACCACTGATTGTGGCTCCCCCCCCCCCCCCCGCCCCCGCCGCTTGGGGCAACAGAAACGCTGGATCCGGCCCTGCCTGTGAGGAAGGAAGCCAGGAGAAGGGAGTGGTAGCTCTTCCCTCCTGGGTGCAGACACTAAAACCCAAGCCGTGTATGTTGAAAAGGTGGTGGGAGCACAACCTATAAATACAAAGCACCAGTGGTTACTGAACCCCAGGGCGTCCAAGTGACTTTGTCAGCACAGCAGGGGCAGGATCCAAGAGGGGCCCTGCAGTACCCTGCTACACCTGTGTTCTGCAGGAGGTCAAGCTAGATGATCACAATGGTCCCTTCTAGCCTTAGAATCTATGGATCTATAAAATGAAGCGTCAAAATGTTTCATTTTGATTAAATATGTTAAATGCGTTGCCATTTCTGAAATAAAATCAGAACATTTGGAAGCTTGCATTCCACAATTTTGAAATTTTGACTTTTTGTCCTCCCTAGCTACTGTCCTGCTGCCTACTAATGTTTGTTAACTTTCCTGCCTTTAAGAAGCTCCTCTATTCAGCTTTTCACCAAATACTCCAAATGATCCAACGTGATGTGTTATCCATTCATAATTAGATGTGATTCTGTTATACCAATAGAATAAAAACCAGCAGGATCTTATTAAGAGGGATAAGGCAAAGATGCCACATTTATTGTAAATATACTGATAAAGCAAAAGATAAAAGTAAACAACGCTGTTTGACTACTTATTTCTTATACATACACACATACATATATATATATATATAGAGAGAGAGAGAGAGAGATTCATTCACACAATCATTCATTCAAGTTCTGTATAGGTGTTATAGTTACCAGCCTAGAAGTTGCTCATGCCAAGTTACTGGCCAGGTATCTTGGTCATGAGGATGGAGCCGAGTCTGTGTCAGGTGCACCTGATGCTCCTGGAGGCTGGCAGCAGAACCAGAGACTCCAAGTCATCAGTCTTTAGAGTCCATTCTTATAGGAATTAGTTCCTATGTTATTCTATGGGAGCTGTTTCATCCTGCTGTTGCTGACTCAATCAGCAGATGGCACATTCCTGTCCAAAGTGGCACATTCCTGGTGGCTCCACACTGTCCAAAGTTTGTGTTTCTCATCCTTCCAGGTGATGGGGTGGGTCCCAGTTTACCCTCCGGGGGTTTCTGGTCATCCACTTGACACATTCTTCGGCCGATGGATACTCCTTTTCTAGGCTGGCACCTCCCTAACCATCCATGTATATCAAGCATTCATCAGCATACATTCCATCCCTTAACCATATTTTAATTTACTGTCTCCACCACTTTCAGAGTGTGTGCTAATTCATTTGAGACTCCCGGCCCTTTAATCACAGAGGGTGGGGGTCTGTCCTAGGAGCAGTTGTGAAAGACACTTAACAGCTTATAGTGTTTGTTTACATTGTATAACAAAGTCAGTTAACTTGTTTGTAAGTTTTACATAGTAGTCACAGGATAGATCTAATCAATGGTTTCTACAGACAGTAGCCTACAAGCTTTAACAGAAGACCCAAGAGACCCCTGCACTTGGTGAAACTGTTGGACTCCAAAGTATGGGGACCAAACCATGAGGGGGTCACCGTCACTTGGGGGAACCACCCCCAGTACCTTCTTTAATATCCCTACAATTCTAAGGGTTAAGGAAAATATGACAACATAAATAGTTGCATTCCAGATTACATAAGAACATAAAAATGTAAGAATGGCCCTAGTGGGTCAGACCAAAGGTCCATCTAGACCAGTATCCTGTCTTCTGACAGTGACCAGTGCCAGGTGCCCTAGAGGGAATGAACAGAACTGGTAATCATCAAGTGATCCATCCTCTGTCACTCATTCTCAGCTTCTGGCAAACAGAGGCTAGGGACACCATTCCTGCCCTTCCTGGCTAATAGCCATTGATGGACCTATCCTCCATGAATTTATCTAGTTCTTTTTTGCACCCTTTTATAGTCTTGGCCTTCACAACATCCTCTAGCGAGGAGTTCCACAGGTTGACTGTGCATTGTATGAAGAAATATTTCTTTTTATTTGTTTTAAACCTGCTGCCTATTAATTTCATTTGGTGACCGCTAGTTCTTGTGTTATGAGAAGTAGTAAACAACACTTCCTTATCTACTTCCTCTATGCCAGTCATGATTTTATAGGCCTCAATCATATCTCCCCCATCCGTCTCTTTTCCAAGCTGAAAAGTCCAAGTCTTATTAATCTCTACTTATGTGGAAGCTGTTCCCTACTTCTAATAATTTTTGTTGCCCTTTTCTGAACCTTTTCCAATTCCAATATATATATTTTTTAGATGGGGCAACCAGATCTGCACACAATATACAAGCATTCTGTTCGCTTTTTTGACTGCTGCTGCACATTGAGTGGATGTTTTCAGAGAACTATCCACAAGAACTCCAAGATCTCTTTCTTGAATGTTAACAGCTAATTTAGACCCCATCATTTTATATATATATAGTTGGGATTATGCTTTCCAGTCTGCCTGGGTCTTAAGCATGATACATTCTGCATCAAAGCACCAGCCAAGCACCAAGTCTTTGTGAGCAAACATTGATTTAAAAAAATTCCAAATGTTATTATGTTGAAAAGAGGGAAAAGTCCATTTTCCCGCTTGGTTTACTGTGGCTTTTTTTTAAACTTTGGTTTATGAAAGGAAACATAGGGGGACTCAAGTAAATATATAAATAGAAACAGCAGAGTTAGGGATGTGTGTGCAGCATCTACTTAATTTACTTTTTGGTTATTAAGAAAATAATCACTGATGCTGTTTTTGAAACAGTGATGAGTAATAGCTGAATTCACTAATGAGGTCTGCTGTTATCTAATTAAATGCAATAGAGTTAAGTGATTTCACGGCATTTATTTTAATTTCTTTTCCTAGTACAGAGGGAATTCAATTTTCTAACAAGCGCAAGCATTTAACGGAATGAGTCTATGGATCAGGGCAATGGTTTTCCATTTTGGGACTATGATTATGATATGAACACAGAATGAGGGGAAAGAAATGAGTCTAAGCTAATAAGTACACAGTTAAAGCAAAATTAGTTTAGGTAATCCCAGAACATTGCCTCCCTTTATAAGGATATTTATAAGCACTAATTAAAGAGTCTTCTTTGATTTCTCCCCAGGTTAGCATGAAAACATACTGCTTTAGGGAGACAATTGCTAATAGTGAAAAGGCACACAGAACAATACAGTTCTGACAGTTGCTGTACACTGGACATTTTTTATAAAATGCAATTTTTTACTTGAAAATTGAAATCTACTTTTCTGTTTGTTTTTGTTTTTGTTGGGTACCATGATGGTTGTGAAAAATTTCTTTTACAACTAAACAGTGCTGAGCTCCAGCACCTCTAGGCTTGGCATTTTATAGCCCCAAGACTTCTGGGCTTGCCATGTCAGTTATAAAAGTAAAAAAAAAAAATTGTTTGAGCCCTGGCACCTCTTTAATTACAAATTAAGCACTTCGGCTTGACTTTTCTTTTTGTCAGATTCATTCAGTGGTGCCACATAGTCCAGTGGTACTGGTTTTACAGTGGTAACCATGGTGATTAACTTTAATGCTGAATACTGTATGGGTAGTGAGTGAATCTGATAGGAGGAACAGGCTTGTTAGTAAAGGAAAGAGAGAGAATTTTCACACAGAGAGTGGTAACTAGCAAGGCTGGATGAAAAAATACAGGACACATTTAATGAAATTTTAAATTTAAGTTTTAAATTTAAGTTTACGTTTATGTTTTAAATTTATGAGTGCATGGTACTGTTTGTTTTAATTTCTGATACTCTAAAAACACTGGGTTAGCTGCACAAAGGGGACTTAAACTAAGCATTGCAATAACTAATATTTAGATGCCATGCTGCCTAGTGGAATCCACAGCCCTGAATTAGGTATCCAGGCTGCATATACAATGCATGAGAGGAGTTAGGCACATAAGAATGGGATCCACAAAAAGCCAGCAAGCTGATCAGGGAGCTGCTTAAACTAGCCAATAGAAAATGCTAAAAATGAGTGGTGTGTCCTAAAATGTTCCACAGGAAAGATTGAGAGAGCCCTAGGCAGTAATACCCCATTGCCCAGGGACTCAGGCAGTCACTTGAGAGGTGGAATACATGCGTTCTAATTTGTTCTCTACATCAGGCAGAGGTGGGATTTGAAAGTAGGTCTCTCACATCCTGGCTAAGTGTACTAACCACTGGGCTAAAGGGGGTGGGGAAATATAATTATGGGGTAGAAACCCTCCAAAGGCAGTGAAGAAGTTAACAGAGCCTGAGAGTGCTAGTCACCTTACTGATTGCACCTGGATAGAGTGTGGTCAGGTGGAGGGGAAGGACTTAAAAAGAGGAGAAAGAGTCATTTGGAAGAGGAGACACAGGCACAAACTTTCCAAAGAGCCAAAGTGCCCCTGGCTCTGACCCAGGCCCTGCCCCGACTGCACCCTTTCCTCCTAGGCCCCACCTCTGCTCTGCCTCTTCCCACCCAGTTCCTCTCCAGCCCCACCCCGCCTCTTCCTGCTCTGTTCTGCTCCCTTCCTGCCCCACCCACTCCTCCAGCCGCACTGTGTCTTCGCTCCTCCCCCTCCCTGCTCTCTCACAGCCTCCTGCACACCGCAAAACAGCTGTTTGTGCCTGGTGGGAGGTGCAGGGAGGGAGCGGGAGGCACTGATCCGTGGGGCCTACCAATGGGTAGGAGGCACTGGGGGGGGGGAAGCTGATAGGGGGGCTGCCGGTGGGTGCTCAACACCCACCATTTTTCCCCGTGGGTGCTCCAGCCCCAGGGCACCCACGAAGTTGGAGCCTATGAGAGAATACATGGTGTTCCCTCTCTCTGGGAAGGGGCCTGATAGGAGGCTGGAAGAGTAGAGAAGTAAGAAGTATGTGCCTGAGGTAAGCCTTGGGTGGAGAACTGTGTCAGCTCTAGATTGTGTGGATGGAGTGAGACTATGGACAGATGTGAGGACAACTGCATTATAGTTGAGGCTTGACTGTGAGGGAGAAGGTTGGCCAGCAGGTTCAGAAGGATGGTTAACCTCACTGGGGCTGAGGATTTAGTTGTCTTTATATTTCTGTTGTTCTTGTTAAAGGACTCTGCCCATGGAGGAGGGCACACTCTTGAATGTATCTTGCTTGGAGGGTCAGGCCACTCCTATGGTTGGAATAGGCTGAAGAATGCAAGAGGCAAACTGCCACAGTTGCTACAATGCGACATCCACCTATAAGGGGTAAGGTGGTGGAGTGGCCTCTTTCCTAAAGGTACTACCTCCTCTGTCAGTTTTTTTTTCTTGGGGGAGGTGGGGAAGAGGGGTTAGGCATGTTCTGAACATGCCTTTAGGATTGTGCCCCACAGGCAAGATAGGCAGAGGGATACCTACTTGGCTGAGCGCACTGTGGCTTCTACATGAGCTAGGTTCTGGGCTTCAGAACTGAAGTATTTTTGCACATGCCTAACTGCAGAAACTTAAGTGCTTAGGGGGCTTAAGTGCCTATAGGGTTTGGCAGCAGCTGAGCAGAGGTCTGAGGAGCTGAGTTTTGGACTTAGGCACATAAATCATTTTGTGGCTCTAGCCCACTGATTCTATTTTGCTTTTTACTATTATTATTTCTGGGCCTGACCCTCTTATTGTCCTTGTTTTCCAAACAGAGCTAATATCTACTTTTCAATCTGAAACAGTGAGAAATTTAAGGAAAACAGAAACAAAAAGATGATAAGGGTGATAAAAGTGTGTATCTCCGATGTAACATGTTTACTCCTAAGGGGGTGTCTGAGCCAAAAGATTAAAAAATCTGCACCAAAAAATTGAAAATGCTACACACAATATTTTAAAATTCTGCAAGTTTTATTTGTCAATAAATAAATGCAGAGACTCTAGCATGGCAGTGGGGAGCACAGGCCACTGGCTGCACAAAGGTGGAAGATCACCCTGCAGCTCCCCCAACCCTGGGACATAGACTCAGCGGTGAAGCTGCATCTGACCCTGACACAGCACAAGGCCTGGGCCTGTCCCAGAAATACCCTGGGGCCCTGCCCCTCTGTGCCCGGTGTACCATGTGTGGGTTAGGCAGGCTCAATCAGGCAGGATCCAAGTGTGGAGAGATAAAGGTGTGGGGTAAGAGGATTCTGTGTAGGACAATCTGGGCGCAGGCAGCTGAGTGGGGGGTAATCTGGATACACAGAGGATTGTTGGAGGGGATCCAGGTGCAGGGGCAATGAGGTTCTGCAGGGGTTTCCAGCTGAAGGTGGTTTGGGCTCAGTGGCGGGTCAAGATGTGGGGGTCTCAGTGGGGGGGTCTAGATGCTTGGGGAGTGGGACTTGGTGGGGTTGAGCTAGTTGGAGGTCAGTGGTGTGAGTGGTCTGGACTCACTGTGGTGCACGGGGTGGGGCATGAGAGTGGGGGGTTGAATGCAGGGAGCTCAGTGGGAGGTGGTCTGGATTCAGGGGTGAGCATCCAGAGGCAGGGGATCTGGGTGCAGAGGGGCTCCAGATTCAGGGGTTGAGGTTCAGTGGGGTGGGGTTTGGGTATGGAGGGCTAGTGGGGTTTTGGATGTACTGGATGAGGCTTTGCAGGGGTATCTGGGTATGTGAGGTCCGGATGCATGGGGGTTGGGTAGATGGTGGAGCAGCTCCCGTACCGTGACCCCTCCCCCCACAGCTGAGCAGCAAGGGAGGAAGCAGGGGAGGATGCAGAGGATTCCACTCCTTGCAGGGAAAGAGGAAGTCCCGTCCTCTATCGCCTCCAGCCCAGCTGGGACTAGCAGCTGATCCTGGCTCAGGGTAGGAGCCACTGGCTGGGGTGTCCACAACTCTGTGGAGATTTATCTCTCTGCCGGTTGCTCCAGGTGCCTGAAACAATGTACCTGCGCTGCTAGGGAGTGGTGTGTGACTGCTCTCGCATCTTCCCTGTCAGAAAGTCATTTTTCTGCGGGGAACCAAATAAATCTGCGGAGGACATGAATTCTGTGCATGCTCAGTGGCGCAGAATTCCCCCTGCAGTAACATGTTGCATCAACTCTTCCTCACAAAATCGCAGCTGTCCTAGCAGACAGTAGATTCCTATAAATTGTAAAGGTGCCTATACATAAAATCATGATTCATACACATGTGGCTACAAACCCTACAGACTTCAATACAAGTACTGTGCATTGAGTGTTTGTATTATTAGACCATTCGCTCTCAGATATGACCTTATGGTTAAAGCACTGAACTATAATTTAGGAGATCTGGATTTAACTCTTGGTGCCACCACAACTTGCTGTGTGATTTCAGCCAACTAACTTATGTCTTGATACTACAAACATGTGTACTCAACTTTACATACATGAGTAGTCCCATAGAAGTTACTGGAACTACTCACATACTTTGTGTTTACAGGCTCACTCTGTGCTTTAGTTCATTATCTATAGAATGCTGATAATAATAGTTCCTTTATCTGTCTTGTCTATCTGGATTGTGAGTTCTTCAGGGCAGGGAATTTTTTTACAATGCATTTAGAAAGTCTCGGGACAATGGAGTCCCAACCTTGGTTGTGGCTTTTAGGCACTACCATAAAACAATTGATATATAAATAGGCTTTTGATTTTATTTTTCCCAGCAAAAACAAGTGCATTATCTTGAAAAGGTTTATTCTCTGGAGCTATAATTTAAAGTCTTAAAGAAGTTATCTAGTTCATTTCCTTGCATCGTGGTAGGACTTCAATCGAATCTCGTGGTGTGTCACTCTAAGCCTAGAATGTCTGAGTTAGGGTATGTCTACACTACGGGATTAATCCGAATTTAGATAATTCGGATTTGAGATACAGGTTGTATAAAGTCGAAATGAGTGCGGCCACACTAGCACAGTAATTCGGTGGTGTGCGTCCAAGTACCGGGGCTAGCGTCGATTTCTGCACCGTTGCACTGTGGGTAGCAAATCCATAGCTATCCCATAGTTCCCGCAGTCTCCCGCGCCCATTGGGATTGTGGGTTAAGATCCCAGTGCCTGATGGGACAAAAAACATCGTCGCAGGTGGTTCTGGGTACAGTCTCACTTCCTCCCTCCCTCCCTCCCTGCATGAAAGCAACGGACGGCAGACAACCATTTTCGCGCCTTTTTTCCTGGGTGGGTGAACACTGCAGACTCCATACCACGGCAAGCATGGAGCCCGCTGAGGTCAAGACAGCACTCATGAATATTGCAAACACCTCGCGCGTTCTCGTGGAGTTTATGCTCAGCCAGGACCAGAAAAACGAGGAGAGGAGGCAGCGGCGGCGGCAGCATGATGAGGACATGGACACAGACACGGATACAGAATTCAGTGAAACCACAGGCCCCGGTGCTTTGGAGATCATGTTGTTAATGGGGCAGATTCTATCCATGGAACGCCGATTCTGGGCCCGGGAAACAAGCACAGACTGGTGGGACCGCATAGTGTTGCAGGTCTGGGACGATTCCCAGTGGCTGCGGAACTTTCGCATGCGTAAGGGCACTTTCATGGAACTTTGTGACTTGCTGTCCCCTGCCCTGAAACGCCAGAATACCAAGATGAGAGCAGCCCTCACAGTTGAGAAGCGCATGGCGATAGCCCTGTGGAAGCTTGCAACGCCAGACAGCTACCGGTCAGTCGGGAATCAATTTGGAGTGGGCAAATCTACTGTGGGGGCTGCTGTGATGCAAGTAGCCAAAGCAATCACTCAGGTGCTGCTACGAAACTTAGTGACTCTGGGAAATGTGCAGGCTATAGTGGATGGTTTTGCTGCAATGGGATTCCCTAACTGTGGTGGGGCAATAGACGGAACCCATATCCCTATCTTGGCACCGGAGCACCAAGCCACCGAGTACATAAACCGCAAGGGGTACTTTTCAATGGTGCTGCAAGCACTTGTGGATCACAAGGGACGTTTCACCAACATCAACGCGGGCTGGGCGGGAAGGGTTCATGACGCTCGCGTCTTCAGGAACACTACTCTGTTTAAAGGGCTGCAGCAAGGGACTTACTTTCCGGACCAGAAAATAACCGTTGGGGATGTTGAAATGCCTATAGTTATTCTTGGGGACCCAGCCTACCCCTTAATGCCATGGCTTATGAAGCCATACACAGGCAGCCTGGACAGGAGTCAGGAGCTGTTTAACTACAGGCTAAGCAAGTGCAGAATGGTGGTAGAATGTGCATTTGGCCGTTTAAAAGGCCGTTGGCGTTCATTATTGACTCGCTCTGACCTCAGCCAAAGAAATCTCCCCATTGTTATTTCTGCTTGCTGTGTGCTCCACAATCTCTGTGAAAGTAAGGGGGAGACCTTTATGGTGGGGTGGGAGGCTGAGGCAAATCGCCTGGCTGCTGATTACGCGCAGCCAGACACCAGGGCGATTAGAAGATCACACCATGAAGCGCTGTGCATCAGAGAAGCTTTGAAAACCAGTTTCATGGCTGGCCAGGCTACCGTGTGAAATATCTGTTTGTTTCTCCTTCCCTCCCCCTTTACTGACTGATTTTCTGTAAGGAACCCACCCTGCCCCTTCCCCCAGCTTTCTTTCAAACCAAATAAAGTCACTATCATTTAAAAATCATTTATTCTTTATTAATAGATTAGAAAAAGAGGGAGGGAACCCGGGTGGTATTTGGGAGGAGGATTGCTGGGAAGGAAAAAGCCACAAAGAAAAGGTTAAAAAAATGACAGCCTTTTGCTTGGGCTGTCTACTGGGGTGGAATGGGAAGGTGTACGGAGCCTCCCCCCCCCGCGTTCTTACACGTCTGGGTGAGGAGGATACGGAACATGGGGAGGGGGGAGGGTGGAACAGGAGCTGAAGCGGCAGTCTGTTTTCCAGCAGCCGTTCCTGAACCTCCACCAGACGCCGGAGCAGCCCCAGCGTTGCATCCTTCATCCTCTGGTCTTCCTGCCGCCATCTCTCATCTCGATCGTCTCTCCTCTCCTCACGTTGGTCCCTCCTCTCCTCACGTTGGTCCCTCCTGTCCTCACGTTCACTGACTTCTTTCCTATACTTTGAAACTGTTTCCTTCCACTCATTCAGATGAGCTCTGTCACTCCTGCTGGATTGCATAATTTCAGAAAACATGTCCTCCCGCGTCTTCTTCTTACGACGCCTTATCTGTGATAACCTTCGGGATGGAGGAGGGAGGCTTGAGGAATTTGCAGCTGCTGTAGGGAGGGGAAAAAAGAGAGAATTGTTTTAAAAGCTACATTTTGCAGAACAATGCTTATACTCTTTCACGGTGACCAACACTGTTCACATTACATAGCACATGTGATTTCTGTGCAAGGTCGCATTTTGCCTCTTAATGCTGAGTGCCTGTGGCTTTGCTGCTAGAGATCAATCACAGGTCTGGGCAACAGAATTCGGCTAGCATGCGGCCATGGTAAGCTTCAGCGCCGTCCGTGCTTTCCAACATACCAAGCATAGCTTGTAGAGTGCTGCAGAAGCCTGGCCAATCTCAGCCAGTTCGGGGGGGGGGGCAGTGTGGTGGGGCTTGTCTGGGCCCCTTCAGGCAAGTAGAGTGCTGCGGTTTTTATGTTAACATTCAGCAGCACCAGAAAACAAACTAACCCTGCAGGAAGATCCCTGCAGGCACCAAACTACCCACCCCCCCGCCGCTGACCCCCCCCCTCGCCATGAATTCTCTGGGATGATCACGGTACCCTCCCCCCACCGCGTGGCTGGTAACAGGAAAGATCCCTGCAGGCACCAAACTACCCACCCCCCCGCCGCCGACCCCCCCCTTCGCCATGAATTCTCTGGGATGATCACAGTACCCTCCCCCCACCGCGTGGCTGGTAACAGGGAAGATCCCTGCTAGCCAAACGCGAAAAACTCAGGGCCAATTTCCCATCTGCGCTTGGCTAACTGCAGGGAAGGATTTATTTTCCGCCACAGGCAAACAGCCCAGTAGGAACGGCCACCTCTGTCCCCTTAATTAAGTTCCCGTATTTCAACCAGGTTACCAGGAGTGATATCACTCTCCTGAGGATTACACAACAAGATAAAGAACGGATGTTGCTTGAATGCCAGCAAACACCGGGACCATACGCTGCCAGGCTCTGTCAGGCAATGATACCAGATTACTTGCTGCAAGCATGGCGTGGTCAAGTGTCCTACCATGGAGGAGGGAATAAGGATGCACTGCCCAGAAACCTTCTGGCAAGGCTTTCGGAGTACCTCCAGGAGAGCTTCATGGAGATGTCCCTGGAGGATTTCCGCTCCATCCCCATACACGTTAACAGACTTTTCCAGTAGCTACAGACTTTTCCAGTAGCTGAACTGACCGCAAATGCAAAGTCAGGCAAAGTAATCATTAAAAACTGTTTGCTTTTAAAACAAGTTTTATATTTTAAAAGATAAACTCACCTGAGGTCCCTTCCATGGGGTCAGAGTCTTGGGTACTGGCTTGGGAGGCTTGGGAGGGTACTTCAGTCAGGGTGATAAAAAGATCCTGGCTGTTGGGGAGAATGGAGTGCTGTGTGCTCTCTGCAAGCTCATCCTCCTCCTCCTCCTCCTCCTCCTCTACCCCATCGGCAGAATCCTCAGGCGTCGAGACTATCCCCGACCCAGAATCCACGAACAAAGGTGGGGTAGTGGTGGCAGCCCCCCCTAGAATTGCATGCAGCTCGGCGTAGTAGCGGCATGTCCGTGGCTCTGACCCGGAGCGACCGTTTGCCTCCTTTGTTTTTTGATAGGCTTGTCTGAGCTCCTTGACCTTCACGCGGCACTGCTCAGAGTCCCTATTGTGGCCTCTCTCCATCATGCCCTTGGAAATTTTTTCAAAAGTTTTTGCATTTCGTCTTTTAGAACGAAGTTCTGCAAGCACTGAATCCTCTCCCCATACAGCGATCAGATCCAGTACCTCCCTCACGGTCCATGCTGGTGCTCTTTTTCGATTATCAGCCTGCATGGTTACCTGTGCTGATGAGCTATCTGTGGTCACCTGTGCTCTCCACGCTGGGCAAACAGGAAATGAAGTTCAAATGTTCACGGGGCTTTTCCTGTCTACCTGGCCAATGCATCCGAGTTCGGATTGCTGTCCAGAGCGGTCACAATGATGCACTGTGGGATAGCTCCCGGAGGCCAATACCATCGAATTGCGACCACACTAACCCTAATTCGAATTGCTAAAATCGATTTTGGCGCTACTCCGCTCGTTGGGGTGGAGTACAGAAATCGATTTAAAGGGCCCTTTACATCGAATTAAATGGCGTCGTTGTGTGGACGGTTACAGGGTTAATTCGAATTAAAGCTGATAAATCCGAATTAAAGTCGTAGTGTAGACCAGGCCTTAGTGTCAAGCGACGGAAATAGCTACAAGCATGAGTGAGAGGTCTTTTTTGCTTAGAGTATCAAGTTCAATTATCATTGGTCTTTGCAATCTGTTAAAGTCCATCTTTTATGTTCTCAGTCATTCTGACTTTATGAATTTCACCCATGTGACAGCAAAGGCTTTCAAGTAGTGTCTGTTATTTTATGATGATATGCGTATGGACATGGATTGTCCAGTGCCTGCATCCGATTGGCTGGTTGAGGCAAGTTGCTGATTCCATGTGTGTGTAAATTTATCATTTTAAAAACAAGGCAAAAATACCAGCAATCTCATCACAAGATCTATAATTTAGCATTGAAGAATGCATATTATACACAGAATGAGACTTTTTAATACCAGCACTTGAAAGGGACACAGCTGTAGTTAAAGTGCCTTTGAAAGTAACGACTGTGCATTTCAGAAACAAAAATAAAAGCCCATGTTTCACAATGCCTCTCAACAACTCTGCCACTTTAAGCAATGCTTCCCTGATGGCTAGGCCATTTTCAACTGAGTGTGTGTGTGTGTTTAATTTCCTTTCAATGCACATACATCATGCCTAGGAACTTTAAGGGGAGTTCAGAGTGTGCTTCGGGGAAAGAATATGCATAGTTTCTAAACTAAAAGACGTTAGAAAAAAAATGTCTGGTCTTGTAAAGTCAAGAGCTTTAGCCGATACTTAGTGGGAACTACCAACTGTCTTTGAGGATGCCAGTCTTCCTGGTGCCCACCAGTGGGAGTGGGAGGGGAAACCCTGCGAAGCATGTTACTATGAAGTTCCATAAGATTCTCCAGGGTGTGCTTTATGTGGTCATCATTAATGCACATTTCCAATGGCTGAAGGCAGTAAGTTTTTGGCTTGTGCCTCATAGGGCAACTGAAGAATGTAATAATGACTCTGTAAAACATCCCCTGTTAGAACTTTTTAAGCAATAAAACATATGTCCCAAGACTACATTTTATTCCTTGTAATCTATTTAAAACTATGCTTTTTCTTTTTAAGTGTTCACATTTTTATTAGGGTGGAATTTATACACACATGCATGACAGCACCTAATTCAGCACAAGTCTATAAAAAACTATTCCTTTTTATACCTCTTTTGCAACATCTTAGTTCTTAAGAACTGTATTATTAAGAGGGTTGCTATAATTTCAGAGGTATTTTAGAGAATAAATTGTAACCAAATTCTGAGGCCCGTGGGAAAGACCTTACTGTGCAGAGGGCTGAGATGATCAGGGGATTATGTTACGAGTTATGGAATGACTCCTCCGCGTGTCTCTTTGTATGGATCTCCAGAAGAATCTCCCTCTAGTCCTCCAAGAATTCTGACCCCTGTTCCCCACTCGCACTGCATGGGCTAATACGACCGCTTGTTGGGGAATTTTTTTATAAACACTTTTTTCCTCTGGAAAATGCAAAAGCAAAACTGTTTGTGGGAAAGTGTTGGTTTCTATTAATTTCCCAACTTACACATTTTTGAAAAACAGTTTTGAAATTGTCAAATGTCCTGTTTTTGTTTCCTGCTTCATGGGTTCCTGTAGCTTGAACCTGTGTACTTGTTCTGTACTAGTCGGTTATCACTGTTTTGATCCTTTCCCTGAACAGTTCAATTGCCCTTGATATTTGGAGGCATTTCTCTAGGGTATGGGTACATCTACACTACATCGGGGAGTCGATTTAAGATACGCAAATTCAGCTACGTGAATAGCGTAGCTGAATTCGACGTATTGCAGCCGACTTACTCCGTTGTGAGGACGGCGGCAAAATCGACTTCTGCCGCTTTTTGTCGGCGGCGCTTACTACCACCTCTGCTGGTGGAGTTAGAGCGCCGATTCGGGGATCGATTGTCGCGTCCCGACGGGACGCGATAAATCGATCCCCGAGAGGTCGATTTCTACCCGCCGATTCAGGTGGGTAGTATAGACCAGACCTTAATCTATTTAGCTCAACCATCTCCCGTTAAGCTGGAATCACATCCCACAAGCTAATCCTGCCTGTAGTTAGGGAATCTTTAATGTCTTCAGAGTTATATGGGGTTGCCAGTGTTCTCAGTTCTGCAATGTAAGTGTCTACTCCCTTTTCTGAATCTTGATTTTGGATAAAAATAAGTAAATAAATCCAGTACCTCTCAACTGTCTTATTCTGTCTGTGTCACAATACTTGTCAATTTATCAGCTGTTCTGGTGTTTTGTTTCAGAGTAGCAGCCGTGTTAGTCTGTATCCGCAAAAAGAAGAACAGGAGTACTTGTGGCACCTTAGAGACTAACAAATTTATTAGAGCATAAGCTTTCGTGGACTACAGCCCACTTCTTCGGATGCCACAAGTACTCCTGTTCTTCTTTTTCTGGTGTTTTGGGCATTATTCCTGGCAACACTTCTCATCCTTTTTCTCAAATGAGATCATAAATAAGGTTTACCTTCATTTTCTCATCTTTATCCCCACGGCCAGCTCTGCATACAGACTCCATTCTTGCTTCCATGCTTGTTAGGCTTTTTGTCTGGAAATCCAGCATTCCTGGTGGTCTGAGTTACTCCATGGTGCCTATTGGCTCTGTCTTTAGATGCTGATTTATTTTTCTGTTTATCACATGCTTTTCCTTACTGTGGGTCTCACTGTACTGACCACTGTGGATATGTTTCTTGTACCATCTGCTGGATAATAACATGAAAGGACTCCTTGCTTGTAAAACTGATTTGGCTCTGTATTAAGACTTATTTACAGAGATGCTGCAAGTATGCCCTATGCACACTGGCTGGCTCCCTTGTGCTTCCTCCAAACATTCTCTCCTGCAACCTGTGCTGCTCCTTCCATGTTTCATACAGGTTGCTACAATATATGCTGTGTGTTTAAATATTTTAATCTAAAACAAACACCGTGCCTTTCATCTCCTCCTGTACTAAATGCTTGAACTGTCTTTGCTGCTGCCTGGACAAATATTTTCACTACTTATCTAGGACTACAGTGTGTTGTTTAGTGAAATTGATAGCAGAAACTTTCACACAGCTAACATTACAAGTAGTGGATAACAGTAAATGAAATAGATTGGAAGGGAAGGCTTAGTGGCCCTCTTATGCACAGCAAATCAGGGAAAGGATGGAAGAAACAAACTTTTCAGGGCTACCTGTAAAATGGGTGAAGGGGGGGAATGACAAAGTGGAGATTTTTTTCAACTGCCTAGTCAGCTACAAACCTCCCTTATTAGTCTAAGAATGAAAAGATATACTCAAGGTACTTTTTGTTTTCTGTTATGACAGAAGCTGGATGTTTGCTATGTTTTACCAGGGTAGACTTTTTTTATGGTGAAAAATGTACGTGTATTCACTGATGTTTCCAAGCCAACAAAACTGATTCATGTCTTACAAACAAGAAACACTTGACCTTAAGGCTGAGTTTTCTTTATTGTTTCAGTGTGAATGTCAGTTGAATTCAAAGGAATGCTTATCTTTTTTTTTTACACGAATCAATTAACTTCTATAAGAGGGAAGTTAAAGCAGATGCAGCTTGAGTTGGCTGTAGTTTTAATCAACTTTGAGTACAACTTGATGATCCTTTCCCCCCCTGATTCCAGAGTTTATCTTATAATGGAATCCTGGTTTAAGCAATTCTGGATTTGTGGATTAGATGAGCATGCTAGTCTAAAGTGAAGGTTTTTAAAAGGGTTACTGACTGACCATTGGGATTCCTTAGATCTTTCCTTTTGACTTATCCAGAACACCTTGCCCACTTCTGGGAGACCACTTCATCCAGTTGTCTAGGATCCCAAAACTCAGTTCAGCTCCAGCTCATTACTCAGGTTACTTTGGTAGGCATGTAACAGCTCTATCCCTATGCTGACCTGCCCCAGATGCAGTGAGTTTAGGTACAGGGTGATACCACAGTTCTGAATCATATCACACCCTACCCAGTTTATATACATTTTTCTTAGCTACTAACATAGATACTTCTTGAATATAGTTTGGACATCATATATATCACTTTGCATTTGGTTAAGTCTCACCTTAAATACATTTCAAGCCTATCAGTTCAGGGTTTTCCCACTTATCTCAACTAGCCCAAAAACACAGTCTCCAACACACAGCCTGTCACACCCTTGTTTACAGTTTAACCTTACACTCAAATCAAGCTGTATGCAAGTTTACTCCTGCCCAGAAGACCTAGCCTGCACTGAGTGAATTTTGTTAGTCATTTATTTACATATAAATAAATTGTGTGTGTGTTCTGGAAAACTCATTTGAATGAGGAACTAGAAAAAATGGTTCTCCGTGTTTGTGGATTTCCTTTTAATGAGGTAATTCCATATGCCAGAAATATACAGGGGAATACTAGGGGAAATTTTCAATAGACCCTCCACAAATCCTATTAACTTTCAATGGAACTTCTGTGCCTAAATCCCATAGGTGCTTTTGAAAACCTAACCTATTATAAAAAGTGACAGAGTTCTGTGGCACCTTATAGACTAACAGACGTATTGGAGCATAAGCTTTCGTGGGTGAATACCCACTTCGTCAGATGCATGTTGGTGCATGGTATTCACCCACGAAAGCTTATGCTCCAATACGTCTGTTAGTCTATAAGGTGCCACAGGACTCTTTCACTGAAATCAATGGGAGCAGAGTTTGGCCAAAGCTGATTTTTTTTTTTTTTTTTTTTAAATCCTACCCTTAAGCTAGTTTGACAACCTTATTTATTTATTTGGTTGTCTAATTTTAAATATGTCTGTCTTGTTTTGTTCAAGCATGTTGCTCTTCTGAGTGGTAAAAGCAAGACAGTGTTCTCAGACAGTAATCAAACAGTGTATTTATGAAGTATTTTGTTTCCTACTGTTCTTGACCATTGTTTTTGTTTTGGCAAAATGTAAAAAGATACAAATAACTTAGTTAAACTCAGTGGGCCAGATACTTACCTGGTGTAAATTGATGTAGCTCCATTGAGATGAGTGACTTATACCACTAAAAATCTGTCCAGTATTCTTCCGTCAAAGTAATTTCTATATGACAGGAGTCTTCATGTATAAGACAAAGTAACATTCAAATTAATAGTAATCTTTAATAACTTATTCTCTTTATTGGTACAATGCTCTTTTGGAATTGGGTAAAGTGAAACTGTTGGGCTAAATTCCCTTATTTAGAACAGTATAACCACACTGAACTAAAGGAGGCTATGTGGGTGTCACTTAAGGGCTGAATTAGATCCGGTATGTGTTTGTAGATCCTTAGTGATCCCATAGAGATGGGAGATCAGGCATGGAAAATTTAAAAAAAAAAAAAAAAAAAAAAAGCCAACAGTTGCAGAGGAGCACATGGTTCGCACAGAGACATCCCTTAGGGGAGGATCTATTCATGGTGATTCTGTATATTCTGGTAAGGAAGAGAGGATGGAAGCTGATAAAGTACAGATAGAAACTGAAGAGAAACAGTCAAATGAAAGCGTCCTATTTAATTACGTCACATAATATCTGACAGCTAAAAAGTGAAACATTTTAGAAGTGCTTGTATACAAATGTTAGAACTCTAAATACTAAGATGGGTGAACATGAGTGCCTGGTATTAAATAAAGATATTGATATAACAGGCATCACAGAAACTTGGAACGATGATAATCAATGGGACACGGTAATACCAGGGTACATGATATATAGGAATGACAGAGTAAGTTGTGCTGGTGGGGGAATGTCACCACGTGTGAAAGAAAGCAGAGAATCAAATATAATAAAAAAAAATAAATTAATCAAATGGTACCATAGTATCTCTATGGATAGAAATTTCATGCTTCTATAATAAGAATATAGTACTAGGGATATATGACCAATCACCTGACCAGGCTGATTATGGTGACTGTGAAATGCTGTGGGAGATTAGAGTGGCTATAAAAATAGAAAACTCAATAATGGTGATTTTGAACTATCCCCATATTGACTGGGTACATGTCACTTCAGGGCGATATGCAGAGATAAAGTTTCTTCACATCATTAATGACTGCTTCATGGAGCAGCTAGTTTTGGAACCCACAAGAGGAAAGGCCATTCTTGATTTAGTCCTAATTCGAGCACAGGATCTGGTCCAAAAGGTGAATATAGTTGAACTGCTTGGTAATAGCAACCATAATATAATTAAATTTACCATCCTCGTGGGGAAAACTGGGAAATTCAGCAAACTGGGTGCTTGGGCAACAAAATGGCAGATGAAATTCAGTATTGATAAATGCAAAATAATGCACATTGGAAAACATAATCCCAAATATACATACAAAATGTTGGGGTCTAACTTATCGGTTACCACTCAAGAAACAGATTTTGGAGTCGTGGATATTTCTCTGAAAATCCACTCATTATGCAGAGGGAGTCAAAAAAGCTAACCAAATATTGGGAATCATTAGGAAATGAATAGATAAAACAGAAAGTATCATATTGCCTCTATATAAATCCATGGTATGCCCACATCTTGAATACTGTGTGCAGATGTGGTTGCCCCATATCAAAAAAGATACATTGGAATTGGAAAAGGTACAGAAAAGGGTGACAACAAAGATTAGGGGTATGAAACAGCTTCCATATGAGGAGAGACTAATAAGACTGGGACTGTTCAGCTTGGAAAAGAGATGACTAAAATCGTGACTGGTGTGGAGACAGTGAATAAGGAAGTATTATTTACTCTTTCATGTAACACAAAAACCGGGGGTCACCCAATCTTCTTAGCTTATGCGTAACATGCCTCAAGTGGCATGTGACCAGGATTCATCACTGATTTTGGTCTGCTGGTTGGATCATTAGCTTCCCTGGCTCAAGCTGGGTACTGACAGGGAGTGTGATGTGAATGCTGATCCATGTCTCCATGAAATTAATAGGCAATAGGCTTAACACAAACAAAAGGAAATAATTGTTCACACAGTGGAATTCACTTCCAGGGGATTTTGCAAAGACCAAAATTTAATGGGGTTCAAAAAAGAACTAGATAAGTTAATGGAGGATAGATCCATCAATGGCTGTTAGACAAGATAGTCTGGGATGCAACCCCATGTTCTGGGTGTCCTTAGCCTCGGATTTCAAGAAGCTGGGAATGGGTGACAGGGGATGGATCACTTGATGATTACCTGTTCTGTTCATTCCCTCTGGTGCACCTGGCATTGGCCAATGTCAGAAGACAGGATACTGGGCCAGATGGAACATTGGTCTCACCCAATATGGCCATTCTTATGACTTCTGACTTAAACAGCAGAGCTAGCTGACAGGTCAGAAATGGAGCTCTCAGCTTGGATGAAGATCTTTTCCCTCCGGGTAATCAAAGGAGGAACTACAGTGTACTCCAAAGTTTCTGTAGTCTCTAAAGGACTCCCATAGTGGAGAAAAAGGGGCAGGAAAGACACAGGATTAGTTGAGTGGGAATCTTCCCTTGTGACCAGCTGCTGATCATCTACCAATGCCTTATAGTCCAGTGTGGCTTTCCTTAAGATTTGCCAGGACCACCCATATATATACAAGAATAAGAAGCCATCATGTCCCTTATTCCCAGGTACATCAAGGTCAGGCCTATTACAGGTTTGCTGAGAGCATTCTATTTCTCTAACTTGTCAGGCTCATGCAGAGGCCACTAATTAATTCTTCCAAATACCCAGTGCAGGTAACTCTGTGTTGTCTGTACTGTGGAATCATTTGTGTCTAAAGACGTTCAGCTAAAGTGTGAGTGGCAGATTCTCATCTGTTGAAAATTGTCATAGTGTATATACCTTGTGGAACTGTGACAGTTTACAGTAGCTGAAGATGTGCCCCTGTATCTGTTTTAAGTGCTCATAATGAAATCAGGTGGCAGCTTTCATATGATTAAAGCTTATTTCCACAAACAGCTTGGACAAGAGAATAGGATGTATAATTTTTCCTAATGTCTAACATAGCGTAACAACTTTAGTGTAAGTACTAAGAATACATATGTACATTTTTCTTCTGAATAAAAGTGATTATGTGTAATTGTGAAACATCTCTTTTAATAGTTTACATGACATTTGTGAACTTATTAATTAAATCCACAGAGGCTGAGTCCCAGCTGTCTTTTGCTAAGGGGTTGTTGTAGCTAACTGCTTCACTGCACAAATTGTTTTTAAAGGAAATGTTGTCTAATGATTTATTACTTGTTAACTGTCATTTCAAGAGCAAGAAAGAATGTTTTGTGGCCTGAAGAACAAACTGGGATTTCTATGTTTTTAATAACCTTTTATTTTTGCCAATAAAGAACTTGCTCAAGATACCAGACAGAAGTATTCATGTGGAAGAAGTGCTATTTTAGCCTTCAGCATAAAATAATAGACCAGATCTGCTCTAGTGTGTAGCATGCAGGCCACTTGTGACTTCCAGAGAACTTTGCATTATTGCCTCTGACCACCCTCTCTTCAAAATGCAGGTGTGGCCTATGAAGTTTACAGGCCCTGCTATACAGTACTCCAGTGTGATAGAGCTGCAAAACAGGGGATTACAACTCCCATCAGCCCCTTCCCACTACACTTCCCTTTCCCCTAGCCAGGTAATGGGAAAGACCCTGATCCAGGAACTGGCTGGGGTCTGCTTGGACAGTGGAGCCATATAGTATCAGGGACGTTGAGAGAAGCCCCAGGAACTGTGGATAGAGCTGTATGTGACATAGCCTGTGACTGCCACATGATACAGCTGGGTGCAGGTCTGTGTGGGACTTGTGGGGGGTAGCCACAGCTGAGCAGGGAGATAGTGTCTCTCCTTGGGACCCCTGCACTGAGTCAGGACTGGAACCCTAGAAGTCCCTGTTTTCTGGAATAGAGACTGGACTGAAGAGGGCCCACTAGGCTTAGACCTGAATGGCCTGACTTTCAATTGGATTGCCTATGGACCCAAACAAGAACCACTCTTACCAGTCGTATAGTCCCAAATATGGAGGTATGGGAACACTGCTAATATTATTTTTTCCCCTTCAGATAGAATTATTGTATGAATTCACATTTTATTTGTATACTGAATTTCTGGGACAATAATCCTTGACTAAATTGGGCATGTCTGGAGGCAGCCATGTTGTCTGAAATAACTAGGTGTCTGGGTTTTACAATTTTTTTATGTTAATTTTATACACTTCTATTATTTAAAGTGAATTAAGTAATTTTTTATTAAACTACCATGGGTTCGGTTCCTGTTGCTACAGTTTCAAGTACAGCATAGTGAAAATCACATCTGGTGCTTTTCTCAAATTGGGAGACTCCAGGAACACACGAAGACCAAGGATAGTGACCACAGACACAATCACAACTACAAAGTCTTATTTGTACTACAAGTTTTATTAAAGCAATAAGTAAAGTTCCAATTACCCATGCATATAGAAATCCTACAAAAACCCATGCAATGACTAAGACTGTATTCATACTCACATCCTCAAAGATATTCTGATGGACCAATCATAGATCAGAGATCGGCAACCTTTGGCTGCAGCCCCCATTGTCCTGGAGCGGTGAAACCGCGGCCAGTGGGAGCCACGATCGGCCAAACCTGCAAACACGGCAGGTAAACAAACCGGCCCGGCCCGCCAGGGTGCTTACCCTGGCGAGCCGTGTGCCAGTGGTTCCCGATCCCTGTCATAGATAGAGGGATAGTTCCTGCGGGGGTCATCCTGTGGGGTCTTCCCACTTTTACCCAACCAGGAAACCTCTTTTATATTGTCATTCTGACCACACCTAACACCTTATGCATACGCAGGAGAGTTTCAACCCTCTTTCCCTTATCTGTACTTCCACACCCCATGAATAATGGGGTTCCCCATTTTTCATAGGTTATTACTTAGTTCCTTTTATTCTTATTAGCATCTATGCACAACATGTAACTTGTTGTCAGGACAGGACATTCCATGATGTTACGATCAGGTATCTTGTGGTTTTCGACAATACATTGCGGTCTATTGCGATCTAGATTTCCATAACATCACCTATTGGTAAATCTTTTATAGTAATCTTATGACTTTATTGGCATAGTGTTATTTCTAGGTGTAATGATGCTGGTTCTAGCGGGACCCAACTGAGAGTGCCAATTTAGGACAAATTGCTTAAACAGGGCAGTTACAGCCCAAGGCTGGGGGTTTTCCACCTCTAAGGCAAACCAAATCAGCCAGACTGAGAGAACTTTGGTCTCACCCCATTGGTAACCACAAGTCACACAAGAAATTCCCTTAGACACTCCAGTTTCCCAGTATCACCATCAGTGCCACTCGTTATGGGGACAAATGGTTATGAAAACCAATACCCCAGTAAAAGAAAAAAAAGGTTCTCTCGATTCCAAAGGACCAAGCCCCAGACCCAGGTCAATATACAAATCAGATCTTACCCACAAATCACGCTGTTGCCAATCCTTTAGAATCTAAAATCTAAAGGTTTATTCATAAAAGTAAAAAGATATAGATGAGAGCTAGAATCAGTTAAATGGAATCAATTACATAGAGTAATGGCAAAGTTCTTGGTTCAGGCTTGTAGCAGTGATGAAATAAACTGCAGGTTCAAAATCAAGTCTCTGGAATACATCCCCAGCTGGGATGGATCATTCAGTCCTTGTGTAGAGCTTCAGTTTGTAGCAAAGTCCCTCCAGAGGTAAGAAGCAGGATTGAAGACAAGATGCAGGAGAGGCATCAGCCTTTTATAGTCTTTTCCAGGTGTAAGAACACCTTTTTGTCCTTACTATGGAAAATTACAGCAAAATGGAGTCTGGAGTCACATGGTCCAGTCCCTGCATACTTGGCTGAGTTGCAAGGCATATTTGCCTTCTGTCAATGGGTCAGTTGTGTAGCTGATGGTCCCTAATGGGCCATCAAGCAGGCTAGGCAGAGCTAACACCAACTTGTCTGGGAAGTCTCCCAGAAGCATAGCATAAGTTTGAAATACAGACAGTATAGAGCCAATATTCATAACTTCAACTACAAAATTGATACACACATATAGGCAGCATAATTATAACCAGCAAACCATAATCTTGTCTTAGACACCTCATTTGACCCTCTTTATACAAGATTTGGTGCCACTACAGGACTATGGTTGCAACAATGATCTATATGGTCCAGATTATATCAATAATGTCACACTAGGTCACCCACTCATGTCAAGCATTCTTAAGCCTATGGCCTAGTATAACCAAGGTAAAAATGTTACAGGCCTCAGTCTATAGGCATTACAGTCCAGCCATTCTTTATATACCTAATACACACTCATCTCTCCTAAATACTTGTCAGTCTCCTACAAGGATAATCCCTGGGTTTGTGTATGGGAGTATGGACATGGAAGGTGTTGAGGGAAGAGTCTTTCCCATTACTGAGAAGCAAAAGGAAGAGAGTCCCTGCACAAGTGCACGTTATATACTTCAGACTGATCACAGCCCTCCTATTTATCACTCCTATTCTTGCAAAGTATAGGATTTTCAGTTTTCTGTATTATTTTAGTGAACTATGTGGAGGCACAGTTGTTTTTGGTGTCATAGTGAGCCTCCCTATGACAAACTTTGAGAACCCCTGCTTTAGAGGCATGGAATCAAGCCCTTATAAAGTAACCTATAGGTTTCTCTGTACATTGACATATAACAACACTTTTTGTACTTAACCAAATAAGGACCTGAGATGATACAAGCAGCTCACATTAACTATAGAAGAATTCTGATACCTCCATGGGAATTCTAATGTATCTCTAGTTGCAGTGTTCATTGCCACTGCATTCTCTATTTTGTCAAATGTGAACTTGGTTTCTGGTAGTAACCATACTTTAGTGCAGTGGTTCCCAAACTTGTTCCGCCGCTTGTGCAGGGAAAGCCCCTGGGAGCTGCTGGAAGTGGCGCGGGCCGAGGGACATACTGGCCGCTGCTTCCAGCAGCTCCCATTGGCCTGGAGCAGTGAACTGCAGCCACTGGGAGCCGCGATCAGCTGAACCTGCGGACGCAGCAGATATACAAACTGGCCCGGCCCACCAGGGGCTTTCCCTGCACAAGCGGCGGAACAAGTTTGGGAACCACTGCACTAAAGTATGGTTATAGGAATTTGGAAGTCTCTCTTTTAAATAGTTTGTGAATAATGACCCTCTCTGTCATGCTGTGGCTTCTGAAACATTAGATTGATAGCTTGAATGTCTGGATAAACCTTTCCACTCATCCATTTGTGGTGGGATGCTAAGGTGCTAATGAAACATGTTTGATAGCATTTCTTCTGACAAACAGTAGAAACTTCCATGCTGATGTGATTTCTTCAAATTATGTATGTTGTGCAAAGAGCAAAAGACAAAAAAGATATATTTGTTCCTTAAGCCACAAATCAGTTTCTTTCACAAACATTCATTTAAAGTGTCTTTTGAAACAATGTTTTCTAATATCTGTCTAATCTCAGTTGTATGCACTTCTCTTCCTCCTGCTCATGCTAAAAACAAATACAAAAACCAAAAATGCTCCACCTTTTTGGTATTACCAAAATCTTTGGAGCTAAATGCTTTTGCAAATGTCTGTAAATTCTTTGAATAAAAGGGTGTTACCAGTGCTGTTAGATCATGAAATAAACTGTTTCCCCCCGTATTAATGTAAGGAAGTGAAGTATCTCTCCCCTCGCCCCCACCATGAGCTGTTTTGTTTATAACAAAATACTGTTTCAGGCACTTGTCATAAATAGCCTGCATTTCTTATGATACGTTGAAGGCCTCTGTCATTTCAGTAAATGTCATTGTTTTCTAACTCTTCTGATGCAATTAGTTTGACTATTTTCATTCCTTCTGTGTTCCTTGTATTTAACTAAATATCAGAGCCCACACAGCTTCGTATCCAGCAAAGGTTTACAGGACTTTTTAACGTTTTTATTTGTCTCTTTTTAGTGACCTACCACATAGTAGTCAAAGATTGTGGAAAGAGATGCTTATGCAGGTCTGAGCTCTCTTTTTTTTATTACTACAATCACAGATTTTATACCACAACAATACCAGTAGATGGCTTCAGTAACATACTAGCTAACACTCTAGCTCTTATGATCATAGACAATCTATAGGAAATCCTTAACCAAGTCAGCCTAATTTTATAAGGCTTTAATTAGGTGCTCTTCTCTGTGCATGTTCAAGCACAGAGCCCGCCCCCACCTCCATATAAAATGATTCAATAAGCATGCTGTCTTATTTTCTTCAAAGTTGTACGATTTTTCTTCCTCAGAAGAGTGTAATAAAATCCAGCTAGACATTTCTAGCTTCACCTGTTTCTGAATAAGTGGGTGCAAACACTATATATACTTCTATAATACAAAATTTCCAATGTGCTTTAGCAGCTATCTTTGAGGTCTCAGGCTACTGCTGGGAACATCTGTCATTTAATGTGCTTTTTCTTCACTTGACACTATCATGAGCAGAAGTTAAGAGACTGGAAATTCACAGATAAATACAGTACCAATCCTGAATACTGTGACATTAACCTTCATCAAAATGATATTCTAGTTTTTTAAACAAATGAAAGATACATCATAAAATGTTAAAGTCAGGAATCTCTTGTATTTTCGGCAACACTGATTTGAGTTACTTTTCCATTAATTGCTGTACCAAAATTAACAATATTTGCAATGAAAAGTAGCTATGAATCCCAAAGGGTTTGACCTCCATTGATTGTGTTTGATGCCACCATGTCAGATACTGCTTGACCTTTGGTACCAGTTTTCTGGGCAGTGAATATTCCGAAGGCAATGACTCTGACCTTATGCTTTTAGATCAGGGATCGGCAAGCTTTGGCATGTGGCCCGCCACGGTAAGCACCCTGGCGGGCCAGGCCGGTTTGTTTACCTGCCGCATCTGCAGGTTCGGCTCCCACTGGCCGCAGTTTGCCGCTCCAGGTCAATGGGGGCTGCAGGAAGTGGTGGCCAGCACATCTCTCGGCCTGCGTTGCTTCCTGCAGCCCCCACTGGCCTGGAGCGGTGAACAGCGGCCAGTGGGAGCCATGATTGGCCGAACCTGTGGACACTGCAGGTAAACAAACCAGCCCGGCCAACCAGGGTGCTTACCCTGGCAGGCCACGTGCCAGAGGTTGCCGATCCCTGTTTTATAAGCTAAAATGTATTTTAACAATATAGTTTACTCATTTTTCAGAGCCTTCTTTGTTAATGAGTTAATACCAAACATGTCTAAACCACTTATGTATCATACAACAGCGCAAAAAGAAATCTGAAAACAAGCAGGCCATTTTGATGTGGGATTCTATGCTTAGCCTCTAGGAGCACAACACAGGAGTCATAGCCAGCCTTCTTTCCTTTTGGCTTTAAGGCCACCTTTGTGCCTTTCTGATTCTGGGCTCCTCTAGAGGCTGAAGTGATCCTGACATAACTTACCCTATGTCTACACTTATGGTAGTGCATAGAGCACAGGCACTACATGTGTAGCTACTTGCTGCAGTGAAAGGCAGGCTGAGTCCACGCTTGTCACCAAGGTGTGTTACTACACACAGCAAGGAGAGGCTCCAGCAGTGGGACGCTACACTGCTAAACATAGCAGTAGATGTGGGAGGCACTACTTGGGCATGCAGAGAGCTGTGTAGGACATATACTCTCGGGGCTTCAGAGTATAGGGCATGCCATTTGCCTAAGCTATACCTCACTGTCTACACTGCTATTTATACCTGTTAGCTCTGTGTGGGAGAATCACACTTTTTTTTTTTTTTTTGTAATTATAGATGGCCCAAATCCTGAGGTCCTTACTCATTTTTATTTTCTTCTGCCCCAGTTCAGGAAAACTTCTCTAACTTTCAGTGGGAGTTTGCCTGAGAAAGATCTGAGTAAGTGCCACAGGAATTGGGCCATAATAGCAAACATTCTACAAACTATGTGTGTGTATGGATGGATGGGGGAGAGATCACAGTAACTCTGTCACGTCTCATGAAATGTGTGATGATTTTGATGTATTAGTATGTGTGTATGGTGTCATCATCAATACAAATTGAGACACATTCACATTTCCCAAGAACTTGCCATTTAGGGACCTGATTCACTAGACTTAGCTGGATGTCGACCATCCATTGATTTCAAATGAAGTTTGTGTATGGATGGCTTAGAGGATTAGTCTTTGAGATAAACAGCACAACCAACACTTGGGGAGACCCTTAAGATAAGGGATGGTGTAGGATCAGATTTGTGTGGTGTTGCATACCTCCCAAACTTTCAAGTGGCTAAAGTGGGACAGGTCCTGCCCAATAGGGGGGGTGGGGAGAATAGTAGAGAAAGCCAGCCCCAGGCTCATCCTGCAACAGTGGCTTCTATGGCTCCTGTTCGCCGGGCTGGCTAGGCTCAGCTCCTTGCTCTGGGGATTGCGACCTGGTCCCTGGCACACAGGGTTGTAATGCTACTCACTCAAATTTGGGCTGTTCCAAACCTGAGCAGTGCTGTGACCCTGTGGCCAGGTTGCAATGCCCAGAGTAGGGAGCCAAGCCCAGTCAGCCCTATGGGATAGGAGCTGCTTCTGTCAGAACTCAGGAGGTTTTGTGGGTCAAGCAGGACAGTCCTGGAAACCAGGGACTGTTGAGAGGTTGGTGGTATGTTTTGTTTGGTGAAGAGTAAAAAATAGGAAGGATTCCCGGAAGAAACGGGGTTGAGAAGTGATTTGCAAGAGCTTTGAGAGACTTTCTCAAAAAGGAAAATCTCTTTCCATGTTTTTGTTTCATGACAGAATCTTGCCAAGATCATCTAATTCTACAATCGGAAGGAAGGAGACCAATTATGCTTAATATTTTAAAATCCAATGTTTTAACATAAGACTTATAGTCTCTGTGAAGCGGGGGTCAAAGGTTATGGTACTCTTCCAAGCTCCACCCACATGAGATACTGATAAAATGCACAATGTGATCACATATACTCTCTGGTTTCCATTGGGCTTGGCTCTCCCTTGTTTGGGCTCATATACCTTGCTGAGTCTCTGAAACTTGGCTTTCCTGTACTGGGATGCAAATGTCCTGCTGAACTCTCCTAAGCTCCTGGGTTTGGATCTTTCCTGATGGGGACAGAAGCAGAAATAAATAGCTAGCACTCTCCTAAACCCCACCTTCTCATGGTGCTGTCGCTCTGAATAGATTATGTAAAGCTTCATAATAAGATCCTTCCTGTCTTTCCTTCCATGCTTTGAGCAGCTAAATAGTTAAAAATGTTGATATTTAAAGTATTATCAGTGAGTTGAGACAAATGGGGCAGTTCATGTCTCTCTGGCAGGCGTTGCTGCATCAGTTACAACCTAGTTTGCATTTTAAAGGTTTTCTTTGCAATCACAACAGCTACAGATTTATTTTTCATTGTCTTTTGTCTTGTTTTAATGAAAGGGGAGACTTTGGAGAACAAGAAGGCTACTTGGGAGGTCCTCGCTTTGAAGGCAACTCTGTACAGATTCTTTGGGATCCAGCCTCAAACTGGGAGGCAGATAAGAAATATTTGAAGTGTCTTCACTGGCAAGTCTTCCTGAATTAAATATAAAGCAAGTTTTCCCCCTCACTGCCAGAAGCAGAAGGATCATTTGGGAGTATGATATATCTGAAATTAACCTGAGATGATATATTTTGAAATACCCTCTGGGAATTGTTTTAACCAAGGGGTCAACCAAACCTCAAACAATCTTTCCAGAGAGGGAGGAGAGAAAAATCACACTATGTGGGTTTTAGCCCACGAAAGCGTATGCCCAAATAAATGTGTTAGTCTCTAAGGCACCACAAGTTCTCCTCGTTCTTTTTGCTGATACAGACTAACACGGCTACCACTCTGAAACCTGTCACTATGATTTCTGTTATGTTGTTGTGGTTCTTGGCAATATTATTTGAGGAAACAGTTCTCCAGCTCTCAAGAGCTGTACACAATTACCATAGTATCAAAAACTAGTAAAGTAAAAAGTGGGCTGGTTAGTCAGAAACATCCCTTTCCTTTCAGTAAATCTAGTTAATGACACAATGGGTGAGGGGTTTGATTTGTCGGCACCTAAAAGTCCTATAAGAATCCATATTCTGTCATCCGTTGTGTGCAATTCCTTTTAAAACCTGTTTGCCTCTGCTACATCTTTCACACCTTGTGCACTCTAGACAAAATTTGAGCAGGATGTTTTATTTAATTTGCATCCTTCTTTTATTGCATTTTCAGTTTGGCTATATTGCAGCCCCAAAGGAATCTTACAGTAGCTACATGCCAATGTATTTTCAGGACAAAGAGACTGACTTTTGAATTCTATCAGTTACATAAATGAGAGTTTTTCTCACAGGCATTTCATGAGTACATGAACGTAGGGTAAAGTAAATCCAAATCAACCTGCTCAGGTAGTAATAATGAGACAGCTGAACATGGTGACAGTTATTGAATGTTAAATGTGTGTTTTATTCTGAGCTCAATAAAAATGGTTGTAGAGTAGGGAACCACTCAATATGAAATAACATTTTATTGTGTAAGCCTGGTTTCAAAAAGCAGTGTAATCATGACAGAGACACAATTGTTTGTAGGATTATTTGTCTTTTATAATGAGCTTTTTAAAAAAAAATATCTTTTTTTTTCTGTGCAAATTTGCTTCATACAATTACTTGAATCATTGGCATATTTGGAGTGCTATAGCAACAACTTGTCTTTCTATGACTTGTCATTACACCGCCTCATGAACGGTGGATTTGAAGAAAAACCTTAGGTTAATTGTAATTAAATTCCAACATATTTGCTGTGCCTGCTGTTTTGAAGAAGATATAATAGACTTATCATTTATTGTCATGTACAGCTTCAGGGATTGTGGACAGTGGATTTTTATAAGGTGTTGTCTATGGCTTATCTAATGGTTCTGCTCTTCAGATAATGCACAACGTTCAAGTGAAGAGAAAATGACAGACCCTATTGCTTTGGGGATGTGATTTCTCTAAAAAACAGGTGATAAATCATAATTATATAAAGCAAATAAGAACACAACATACTTATAGTCTGCATAAGCATAATTATCAGTGCAGCATGGACCTATTGCATTTGCAAGATTAGAGCTAATCTGGATTTATTGCAGGAAGTGCAATAAATCAATTTTGAAAATGTCAGGCCAAATAATTTCTGCCAAGCTATTAAACCTCATTTACTGTACAAAGAATCAGAAACGGAGTTACAGTATTTATGTTAGATACCATTATTTGAAAACTTCATGAAAAGGAAAGCAAAGCGAACCATATATTCAGAAGGGTTGCTTTTATAGAGCGAGTGTGTGTGTCTTTAGGTGGAAAAGATGTATCTCAGGGCTGTGCTACGTTTTCTGTGGAACCCACACAACTCAGAGATTCTGAAAAAAGAAGAACAGGAGTACTTGTGGCACCTTAAAGACTAACAAATTTATTAGAGCATAAGCTTTCGTGGACTACAGCCCACTCTGAGTGAATCCACAGCCAAACTCTTAGGGATGGGGCTGCAACAGGCCAGAAACAGTGCACCGCATCAGCAGCTCTGGTCTTCCACGTTTCTCTCTCTCTACGCATTTTGTATCCTAAGGGATCACTCAGGTTAGTCTACAGAGTCTGTCCCCTATCTTGCAGCAGGAAAGCTACATGATCTAATTAACATTATGTTGGGGTCTCAATGAGAGGGTCATCAACATTCTTCCCCTAGGGAGCACTTCAGCTGTTTTTTCTTCAGGGGGGTATGATTGAACTCTGAAGGTTTTGGATGGGAGAAGGAGGATGCGTTTTTTCTTTCTTCCAGGCCATAGCAGAAAATGGCCTACAAAGTCCAGACTTCGGGGTATATTTTCATATCCTCTTATCAGAAGTAGATCTCATTAAATCAGGAAAATAATGTTTTGAGATCAAAGTTTTAAAAACCATGCTATTGGTGGTAGGGAAAAAATTGATAGCGATTACAACTGAACTCTTTAAGTATAGGTACAAATTACTCACACTTGAGGTCTTCCAGCTGGCTGAATATTTATCTCAACCATTCACCCATGTTTCATTGTTAAAATATGGAGCATTAATTATTTGATAGAATAATCATTTTACAACTTTCCTCAGAATCCGTGACCATTGCCAAAAAGCCTTAATCTAATGCTTTGAGAAGCAAAAATTAAGCCAAACAATTCTAGGCACTCTCATTATTTAAAGAGAACTAAAATCACTGTTCCCTGTCCAAAGAGACACAAAGAAGAACTTCATGCATATGAATGAATCTCATAAAATGTATTTGTTATCAGAATAAATAATAAAAACTCAAGGTCTAACATAACTGTTAAATATACTGAATACCAATAGTGGGATACAGCAATCTGTTCCTGTGCAATTGAAGTAACATGAATGGGAGTTATTTACATGTATTATAGGCCAATATTCTCCAAAGAACTCATGCATTTAAGGTAATTTCTGCTTAAATAGGCATCTAGAATGGTGCCTTTTATTTATTTAGATGGGGAGAGGCAAAGAGCATTAATTTCAGATGGCTTTAAGCAAATGTTAAAAATGTTAATATTCACAGACTTTCAAATATCTTTTGGCTAGTTGACATTTTCAAATAATAAGCTTTTTCTTCTAACTGAATTACAGTATTGGACAGCAAGCCAAGGATATGTGAAATGAAATATGTCATTCAAATATAGAAAAGAAGGCAAAAACTGCTTGTAACCATTACAGGGAATAAAATATAAAATTGTGAAAGCCTCTGCTTCTAAGCTGAATGTTCTGTTTGAGGCATTTTACATGGAATTGATATATTTTATTTATGAGAAGTGCTTGGAAACTTTTTATTTCAGCAAAAAAAATCTCTAAGAATATTTTTTTTTCCAGCTGAGGAAACTACCTTCTTAAATGAGGGAAAGATAATGTTTAAAATTCTCACAAAGTCCTTTTGCAAGCTGAATCTTAACAGCAGGCTGCTGTTGGGCTAACATGTGGAAGTACCACTTTGGATTCAAGCTGGCAATCTGTTAATTCTGTTGCTTTATATCTGGTATGCCTGTAGCATACATCCCAGTAGTATGAAAACTGAATGTGTATTACCAAACTGTTTGTGGTGGGATACAGAAGAAATCCACCATAAGAAGAATTAAATCTCTAAATAGTGTATTTATATGTCAATCATTGATCTAATCAAGCACAACATGATGAACTCCCAAGTGATAATGCAGCTGAATGTTTATTCAGATCTAAATTCAGTTTTATAACAGAAAACAGGTTTAGTAAAGATATGTGTGAATTATAGATCACATACACACAAGTTATCTTCACAATATGGATTTGCTAAGCAACTACACTTGTAAAAGTCACTTTTAGAAGTCCTGCATTGGAAATAACTGACATGGAAAAGTTAAATTTCCAGCCTTAGTATATCTTTCCCATAATACCGCTTCCTATGAAGGGAATGGAGAGGCATTATACTCCTGTCCCCATAGACTTTGGTAGTAACAAAAGTGATAAACTATTTGTAAGATCAACAAGTATTACTGTCATGTTATAAAGCACCTGAATCTTGACAGAGTATGGCTTGACAGTACTAATTTTGTTATATAGCAAAAGATCTTCTGTTGTCTACATCCCAATATGTAAATATTTGCCCTTTCCTTTCAAGGGTACATAATCCTTTGTGAAAGAATCCTGTAGTAATTAATAAAATGAGAACCTTTCCATTGGATTTTTATTGTTATTTAAAACTCCTACAGAATTATGGAGAAAGGTCCCTGCTAGAATTCTATAGGATTTTTTAAAAAAATCATAGAATTGTAGGACTGGAAGGGACCTTCAGAGGTCATCTAGTCCAGTCCCCTGTACCCTAGGCAGGACTAAGTATTATCTAATAAACCATAGAAAGAGAATAATAACCTATTACATTCTCTAACACTCTAGAGACGTTTCTGTAAAATTCCATTTAGACTGTAAACTCTTGAAAGCAGAATTGTTTGTTACTAAGTGCATGTACAGTGTCTAACACAAAGGGACTTTGATCTTGGTTGGGCATCTAGGCATACTACAGATAATGAATGATAGTAGGCCTACTTATTCAATACCTATTAAAGATCAAGGATGCTTGATCTTAAAATGTATATGTGTGTGGAAGTTGAGACACATTCAGGACTTTATTTTGTAAGGGTTGCATGTTGGTCATTTGATACCTAAAATTTCCCCTCTTTCCTTGGCTCTCAGTAGTAGCAAATCATGTTAAATGTTTGTGATATGCACAAATAGGGACCAGGATAAAGCCATCAAACACATTAGCACTGGTGACTGAAAGAAGATTTGAACCTCACTGGCCATAGGCTGGTGAATGAAACCACTTAGTTTACTTGCACTGATAAAAGTATTTAGTGAGGGCCTTAGCAGGCATATGAACAGCAAAATTGCCAATTTGTTTGTCTTCTTATGATCCTTTTTATTGCTGGTTTATGTTGGCTATTGATACATGAATGATACATTATCATCATTGCAGCTTATCAGTGGTGTCATAAAAGTCTTTAACATATATAACTACTACAGTGAATGACAGCGTGTTACTATAAAATTCCCCACGAAGGCTCCCGAACTGAGCTATTTCAGAATATTTTTAGGGCAATGTGAGAACAGAAACATATTATGCAGTAATTTGTAGGACAGTAATATGCAAATCTTAGAGAGAAGAAGATATTCTTACTCTCCTGTTCCCTGGGTATGTCTACACGTAAAACACTACAGCTGCAGCTGTGCTGCTATAGCGTTTCAATGTAGACACTAACTACACTGATGGGAGGGGTTCTCCCATCAGCGTAGTTAATCTGCCTCCCTAGTAGGCATTAGCTAGGTTGACGGAAGAATTCTTCCATCGACCTAGCACTGCCCACACCAGGGGTTAGGTTGGCATAGCTACATCTCTTTGGGGTGTGGATCTTTCACACAACTAAGAGATGTAACTATGCCAATGTAAATTCCCTGTGTAGACCAACCCTAAGCTAAAGTAAAAAAAAAAAAGGACACTTAAAGAAGACCAAAAATAGAAAAGAAGAACTGAAAATAGGTGTGATGCTTTATAGATGACTAGTTACACTAATACAATCACCATTGTTACAAAGTTGCAATAAATCTTATACGAAGTATGTCATGTGGGGTATCAATAGAAAAGTTATGAATTGTGAAGTATGATTATCTCGTTTATATGCTTGTATCATCTTTGTATCTGAAGTTATGAATATTTGCTATGGATTTGTATCAAACATATTTTTGTTCTTGGGTGACACCCTCAAGATAGATTTACATCAGGGCAGACAAGTATGTGTTGCTGACCCATTCTTTTTCTTTTTCTTTTTCTTCTCTCCCCTGCCCCGGCCCCGCCCCGCCCCAATCCGACATTTTTACAGAGCCCTTTGTTTGGATTTCCTGAACTAAAGTGGCTTTCATTTAAGCCTCAGAGGATTCACTCTGTGCATTGGTACTGTGTGTAATATATCAAAATGGCTCTTGGTAGCTGTTTGCACTGTTCATATAAGGAGGCCCAGGGCCTGACCCTGCAGTACTTGTGTTTCCAGAACTCCAGGAGAGATCAGTGGGAGCTTTTGGTGTACAAGGGGTATACCCAAAACATAGAATATCAGGGATAGAAGGGACCTCAGGAGGTCATCTAGACCAACCCCCTGCTCAAAGCAAGACCAGGCCCCAATTTTTGCCCCCAATCCCTAAATGGCCCTTTTAAGGATTGAACTCACAACGCTGGATTTAAGCAGACCAATGCTCAAACCACCAAGCTATCCCTCCCCTACATTGGGGAAAAGAGTGAAGGACTCCTCTTCTTCACTGTGAAGTTGCTGCAAAGCTACTTCACTATTGCTGGGGCTATCCTGAGGTTACAGCAGTCCCTGGGACTATAGTCAGCTCTAATGCCTGCTATGAGAATGCACTCACTGTCTATGTTTATGTCGGTAGTTAATAGGGCACCAGTAGATAGTACTCAAGATAAGTAGCATTGTTCTGGGGTTTGTAGGATCAATAAAACTTGTAATTCTTCACAGACATCGTGCCCTTTGCAGAGAATGCAGGAACCCAGAGTAGAGCTGATTTTTTTTCAGAGTAGTTGTGTGCCCTTGCATGGTCCTCCAAATCATACTCCCAGTTTTTCTAATAGAACTATACTGGTTCTGCTGCCAGGAGACCCTCTTAGGAGAGCAGCAGGATTTACTTCTTAATGTATGTGTTGCATTGAATTAGCAACGTCCAGCGTCATTATTTAGAGGAGGCTGTTAAAGAGTGGGTATTCAGTGAATATTTTCTCTTATTTGTATGTTGCATTGTTAAAGGAATTTTAAATGATAACATTTTGTTAAACCTTTTTCAATTGATTAAACATCTGATGCAGGATTTTTTTCCTGAGGGGTTTTGTTTGTTTGCTTTTTATGTTTTTTATGTTCCAGTGAGCTATTATAGCAAATTAGTCAGTTGAAAGCCTGCTCGGCTCCTTGCCATTTCTGTTTGTTTAGAGTACTGCATGCGTATATGTTATCTGTAAAAGTCTATGGAGACTAGAGCAATTTAGACAATAGGAGCCAAGCAAGAACGTTTGATTTTATTTTCCTTACACAAATACAATGCACAAAGATGCATGTCTTTGCTCTAGTAGCAGCACCTAGTCAGAACTGACTGTAGTTAAGATTGTAAGACAGCATTTTTTCCATTATAACCCATATTCTCTCATTTATGGCTCTATCATTAAAAATGTTTAGGCTGACACTGGAATACAATTTTTTAATATCTTTAAACATTGGGTTAACCTTTTTAACTATTTAGGCAAATTGACTGTGCAATGGGCCAAAAGGTACAGGGAATATGCACATCTTGCAATCATTTAAAGATGTATGTATGTCTACAATGGTGTTAGTGTGAAATATATGCACAAGAGAATAAAGACACTCATATTTTAATGGGTTACCAACCTTCAAGCTTAAGAACATAAACCAGCCACTAAGGGCCTGATCCAGCTACCATTGAAGTTAATGGAAAGACTCCGATTATATTCCATGGGACCTCTCATCCTGTCTTGTCTATGAAGAAACTTCCCCTTAGTCATGTTTTTGCATAATTGTGTATTATTTTGCAATATTTGGTACTGCTGCAGACAGGATGCCTGCCTATTTGATCCATTGGTCTGATTCAGAATGGCAATTCCTGTGCTTATATATACAAGAAACAGCATTGTGGAAATACACAATTTACTGGAAATGTCTTAGAATTCAGGATGTCAAGCAATAAAAAAATTAATCACGATTAATCGCACTGTTAACAATAACAGAATGCTATTATTTAAATATTTTTGGATATTTTCTACATTTTCAAATATATTGATTTCAATTACAACACAGAATACAAAGTGTACAGTGCTCACTTTATATTTATTTTTATTACAACTATTTGCACTGTAAAAAACAAAAATATAGTATTTTTCAATTCACCTAATACAAGTACAGTGGTGCAATCTCTTTATCATGAAAGTTGTACTTACAAACATAGAATTATGTACAAAAATGCATTCAAAATCAAAACAATATAAAACTTTAGAGCCTACAAGTCCACTCAGTCCTACTTCTTGTTCAGCCAATCACTCAAACAAGTTTATTTACTTTTGCAGGAGATAATGCTGCTGTCTTCTTGTTTACAATGTCACCTGAAAATGAGAACAGGTGTTCGCATGGCACTGTTGTAGCCTGTGTCGCAAGATATTTACGTGCCAGATATGCTAAAGATTAATATGTCCCTTCTTGCTTCAAGCACCATTCCAGAGGGCATGCATCCAACTGATGACGGGTTCTGCTTGATAATGATCCAAAGCAGTGCAGACTGACGCATGTTCATTTTCATTATCTGAGTCAGATGCCACCACGTCTTTTTTTGGTGGTTTGGGTTCTGTAGCTTCTGCATCAGAGTGTTGCTCTTTTAAGACTTTTGAAAGCATGCTCCACACTTCATCCCTCTCAGATTTTGGAAGGCACTTCAGATCCTTAAACCTTGGGTTGAGTGCTGAAGCTATCTTTAGAAATCTCACATTGGTACCTTCTTTGTGTTTTGCCAAATCTGCAGTGAAAGTGTTCTTAAAGCAAACAATATGTGCTGGGTCATCATCTGAGACTGCTATAACATGAAATATATTGCAGAATGTTGGTAAAACACAGAGCAGGAGAAATACAATTCTCCCCAAGGAGTCCAGTCACTTAGTAACTAACGCATTATTTTGTTAATGAGAATCATCAGCATGGAAGCATGTCCTCTGGAATGGTGGCCGAAGCATGAAGGGGCATACAAAAGTTTAGCATATGTGGCACATAAATACTTTGCAATGCTGGCTACAAAAGTGCCATGCAAATGCCTGTTCTCACTTTCAGGTGACATTGTAAATAATAAGCGGGGAAAATTATCTCCTGTAAATGTAAATACATTTGTTTCTCTTAGCGATTAGCTGAACAAGAAGGAGGACTGAGTGGACTTGTAGGCTCTAAAATTTTACATTGTTTTGTTTTTGAATTCAGTTGTGTAACAAAAAAATCTACATTTGTAAGTTGTGCTTTTGTGATAAAGAGATTGCACTACAGTATTTGTATGAGGTGAATTGGAAAATGCTATTTCTTTTATCAGAGGGGTAGCCGTGTTAGTCAGTATCCACAAAAACAAGGAGTCCGGTGGCACCTTAAAGACTAATAGATTTATTTGGGAATAAGCTTTTGTGGGTAAAAAACACTTCTTCAGATGCATGGAGTGAAAATTACAGATACAAGCATAAGTATATATTGGCACATGAAGAGGACGGAGTTACCTTACAAATGGAGAACCAGTGATGACAAGGCCAATTCAGTCAGGCTGAATGTGGTCCATTTCCAATAATTAATGAGGAGGTGTTATTGTATATATACAATAAAAACCTGTAGGAGAACACTTCAACCTCCCTGCACACAATAGCAGATTTAAAGGTAGCCATTCTGCAGCAAAAAAACTTCAGGACCAGATTTCAAACAGAAACTGCTGAACTTCAGTTAATTTGAAAATTTGACACCATCAGCTCAGCATTAAACAAAAACTGTGAATGGCTAGCCAACTACAAAAGCAATTTCTCCTCCCTTGGTGTTCACACCTCAACTGCTAGAAGAGGGCCTCATCCTCCCTGATTGAACTAAGCTCGTTATCTCTAGACTGATTCTTGCCTGCATATTTATACCTGCCTCTGGAAATTTCCACTGCATGCGTCTGACGAAGTGGGTATTCACCCACAAAAGCTTATGCTCCAAAATGTCTGTTAGTCTATATGGTGCCACGGGACTCTTTGTCGCTTTTTACTTTTAAATCTGTTCTTGAATGTCTAGGGAGATTGAAATGTTCTCCTACTGGCTTTTGTATATTACCATTCCTGATGTCTGATTTGTGTCCATTTATTCTTTTACATAGAGACTGTCCAGTTTGGCCAATATACATCGAAGATGGGCATTGCTGGCACATGATGGCATATATCACATTAGTAGATTTGCAGGTGAATAAGCCCCTGATGGTGTGGCTGATGTGGTTGGGTCCTATGATGGTGTCGATAGAATAGATATGGGGACAGAATTGGCAACAGGCTTTGTTGCAAGGATAGGTTCCTGGGATAGTGTTTTTATTGTGTGGTGTGGAGTTGCTGGTGAGTATTTGCTCAGGTTGGGGGGCTGTCTGAAAGCGAGGATTGGCCTGCATCCCAAGGTCTGTAAAAGTGAGGGATCATTTTTCAGGATAGGTTGTAGATCGTTGATGATGTGCTGGAGCGGTTTTACCTGGGGGCTGTATGTGATGGCCAGTGGCGTTCTGTTATTTTCCTTGTTGGGCTCGTCCTGTAGTAGGTGACTTCTGAGTACTCGTCTGGCTCTGTCTATCTGTTTCCTCATGTCCCCAGGTGGGTATTGTAGTTTTAAGAATGCCTGGTAAAAATCTTGTAGATGTTTGTCTCTATCTGAGGGATTGGAGCAAATGTGGTTGTATCTTAGGGCTTGGCTGTAGACAATGGATCATGTGATGTGTCCTGGATGGAAGCTGGAGGCATGTAGGGAAGTATAGCAGTCAGTAGGTTTCCAGTATAGGGTGGTGTTTATGTGACCATCACTTATTTGCACTGTAGTGTCCAGGAAGTGGATCTCTTGTGTGGTCTGGTCCAGGCTGAGGTTGATTGTGGGATGGAAATTGTTGAAATCCAGGTGAAATTCTTCATGGGCTTTCTTCCCGTGGGTCCATATGATGAAGATGTCATCAATGTAGCATAAATAGATGAGGGACATAAGGGGATGAGAGCTGAGGAAGTGTTGTTCTAAGTCAGCCATAAAAATGTTGGCATACTACGGGGCCATGCGGGTATCCATAGCAGTGCTGCTGACTTGAATGTATACGTTGTCCCCAAATCTGAAATGGTTGTGGGTGAGGACAGAGTTACAAAGCTCAGCCACCAGGTGTGCCGTGGCCTCATCAGGGATACTGTTCCTGACAGCTTGTAGTCCATCCTCGTGTGGAATATTGGTGTAAGAGCTTCTACATCCATGGTGGCCAGGATGATGTTTTCAGGAACATCACCAATTCATTGTAGTTTTGTCAGGAAGTCACTGGTGTTTCGAAGATAGCTAGGAGTGCTGGTAGTGTAGGGTCTGAGAAGAGAGTCCAAATAGCCATATAATCCTGCTGAAAGAGTGCCAGTGCCTGAGACGATGGGGTGACCAGGATTTCTAGGTTTATGGATCTTGGGTAGCAGATAGAATACTCCTAGTTGGATCTCTAGGGGTGTATCTGTGTAGATTTGTTCCCATGCTGTAGCAGGGAGTTTGTTGAGCACATGGTTTAGTTTCTTTTGGTACTCCTCAGTGGGATCAGAGGATAGTGGCCTGTAGAATGTGGTTTTGTTGACTTGCTTGGCAGCCTTCTGTTCATAATCCGACCTGTTCATGATGACTACAGCCAGGGCCGGCTTTAGGCCGATTCAGCCGATTCGGCTGAATTGGGCCCCACGCCAAGAGGGCCCCGCGCTGCAGCTGTTCACCCCGCCCCCAGCTCACTTCCCCCTCCTCCCCTGCCCTGCACGCCCCGCCCCCTCCCCTGCTTCCAGCGAATCAGAGATTCGCGGGAAGTCTGAGACTAAGCAGCAGGGGCGGGCCAGCAGCACGAGGTAAGCTGGGGTGGGGGCGGGAGAAGGGCTCCGGGGAGGCGCGGCCCGTTCCCGCAGGCCCCAGCACGGCCCGCGTGGCCCAGCTCCGGCCCGGTCCCTGCGGCTTGGGCCCCCCC
>NC_048298.1:254691484-254733775 GCF_013100865.1 Trachemys scripta elegans | reverse complement strand
GGCCCCCAGCGGCGCGGCTCGGGTCCTGGGGGCGGGGCTTGCAGCAAGCCCCGCCCCCAGGAATCGGGCCCCGCTCTTGCTAAAGCTGGCCCTGACTACAGCACCTCCTTTGTCAGCCCCTTTGATTATAATGTCAGAGTTGTTTCTGAGGCTATGGATGGTGTTGTGTTCTGTACGGCTGAGCATATGGGTCAAGTGATGCTGTTTGTTCACAATTTCAGTCTGTGCACATCTGCGGAAGCACTCTATGTAGAAGTCCAGTCTGTCATTTCGACCATCAGCAGGAGTCCACGCAGAATTCTTTTTCTTGTAGTGTTGATAGGAGGGTTCCTGTGGGTCAGTGTGCTGTTCGGTGGTATGTTGAAAATATTCCTTGAGTCAGAGACGGTGAAAGTAGGATTCCAGATCACTGCACAACTGTATCATGTGCGTGATTCAAACTGTGATTAATCACAAGTAATTTTTTTGAGTTAATCATGGGAGTTAACTGCGATTAATCAACAGCCCTACTTAGAATAATAGAAACATAGAACAGAAAGGGACCTCTAGAGAACATCTAGTCCAACTCCCAGAGCTGAAGTGAGACCAAGTATACTCAGACAAGGAATCGGCAACCTTTGGCACATGGTTCGCCAGAGTAAGCAACCTGGCAGGCCAGGCTGGTTTGTTTACCTGCTGTATCTGCAGGTTCGGCCGATCGCGGTTCCCAGTGGCTGCGGTTCACCGCTCCAGGCCAATGGGGACTGCGGGAAGCAGTGGCCAGCACATCCCTTGGCCTGCGCCACTTCCCGCAGACCCCATTGGCCTGGAGCTGCAAACCGCGGCCAGTGGAAGCTGCGATTGGCTGAACCTGTGGACGTGGCAGGTAAACAAACCGTCCCGGCCCTCCAGGGTGCTTACCCTGGCGGGCCACATGCCAAAGGTTGACAATCCCTGACTCAGACGATCCCTGACAGGTGTTTGTCTAACCTGTTCTTAAAAATCTCCAGTGATGGGGATTCCACAACCACCCTTGGAAGCCTATTTCAGTGCTTAACTAACTATACTTTATAGTTAGAAAGTTTTTACAAATGTCCAACCTTAATCTCCCTTGCTGCAGATTAAACCATTTAATTTTGTCCTACCTTCAGTGCATATGGCAAACAATTGATCAGTCTCCTCTTTATAACAGACTTTAGCATGTTTGAAGACTATATTTTTTACAGTATGCCTTCATTTTTGAAATGTTATACTCTTCTAAGAAACAGCAGTGGGGGCATAGTGAGAGATGGTAATGACAAATGGGTGAATTCTGATTATTTTTAGAAGTTCAATTTGATGTATAGTAGTTTTTCAAATGAGTTATAATCCATGAACATCAGAAGAAAATTAGTACTGTATACTGTGGTATCTTGTGAACCAAATTTGATTTACATAGGCTTAAGAAGGTTTACTATTGATTTCTAGATCAATGAAACTCCACTGAACTGAACAAAAATGATAACTTTTAAACTTTCACTTACAAAAGAACCAAAAACATTCTGCTTCTTTCAGATAGCAGTGTGGAAGGAAGTTGGCCAAGTTTGACATCTGAGAACTGTAATTAGCAGAATTCTATGTTCAGTGATAAGTGAGGCCAAATTTTCCAACATGGGTACCTAAAGTTCAGCTCTTAAAACCAATTTCAGTACCTAAGTACAAGTAACATCACTTTCAAAGGTGTTCAGTGCCCTCCAACTTATTTTGACTTCAATGGGTTTCGTGGTGATTCAACACATGAAAATCAGGTTCTATATTTGCATGACTACATAATGATGTAAAAGCCAAACTGTAGACACCTGTATTTGAAAACTTGGCCTGTGTCTGCTAATGCACATTTGCTAATTCTCATGATGAAAACATAATTCTCTTGGTACAGTATTTGCCATAATTGCCATAATTCTCTTGGTACAGCCACACCTGCATGAATGTGAATAGAATCTAGCCCCCTCAGTTGTAGAAAAAAAGCTTTAACATGTGAACTCTGAGGGCTATGACACCGGAAGGAAAACTAAATGAGAATTTTAAAAACAACAGGTTTTAGATTCACAATTAAACCAATTCACAATTTTTGGGGGATCCAATACCTGCTTTTTTAAAATGTGTGGGGTTGGCAGTTCTGCATACGTGAGGGCAGAATTCGGCATACTGCAGTCAATGGAGCAATGTTGATTTACACCATCTGTTTATTTGACTTGTAGTACTTAGTCTGGGTGTACAATGTTTAATTTATTGAAGTAGCTTAATCCAGCAAGCTCCATTTTTGACTTTTCTGATCACTTCATGATTTGGCATCAGAAGTGGGAGACATGCTGAAATTTGACTCTCCTCTGAGCTTCAATTTTGTTAAGAAAGCAAAATAAGCTAAATGGAAATATCTGCAGATTATTTTATAAAAGCTATTTTCAAAATCAATTCTTCCAAATGCCATTTCTGTAATGAAATGAGGCTCTGCAAAACTTCCAGTAAATAAAATGGTGCAAATATCTATTTCCTCTAGCAAAATAAGAATAATGCCGCAACAGAATCACATCACTATGAATTAAGATCCAGAATATGACGTAAGAATATATCAAATGCTGATAAGATGATGGCAGATACATATGCACACTGCTATAGAGCCACTTATAGACAGAATACGAGAAGTAAGTTAATACTTGATAATGGAAACTGTGTCTCAGATGAATGCAAGGTGTATGATACAGTTAGGACTAGCTGTGTACTGGTCATTGCCAAGCCAAAATAAGTACGTAAAAAGAAAAGAATTGAACATTGTGCACTATAATATAAATGTAATGCAGGAGCTAGCAGAAAAGTCATAGTAATTCTGCCTGGTGACCTTATATGACAGTGATTCCATTTCAAAATCAGCCTAAAGGGTAAATGTAAAGTGAATGTGATAACGCTAAGATTGATTACATTGCTCTAAGTAGGGAGATTTAAATGGAAGAAATGCACTTGAACTATCTGCTGCATTTCCTTCCTTCCTTCTTGCTAGTAGGACTTGCTTTCAGTTGCCATTTCATTTCTTACTTTGCTCAAGTGAAACAGTAAAAAATCTTCTTTAATTCAGGAATGCATGAGCTCATCTCCTGCTGCAAAAAGGTTCCAGAGCTCAACTCCTCCTCATTAAGAACACAGATTGATTGATTGTCCTTCCACGTATTACTATAATAGTATTAGTCTTCAGGTAGTACAGCAGACTAAATTAATTAAAATTCACAGGAGTGCTTTCCATTGTACAAGGCAGTTTTCTGCACAAGCTGAATTAACAGACAAGATCTATTCTTCCATGTCTTTGAAGTTACTGGCAGTAAAATAAATAATCTACTTGGTTATGGTTCAGGAAAAACGATGGGATTGGTTAATGAAACATTTTAGTGTATTTAAGATGTTAGATTGATTTTTTTCTAAACGGTGATCACTATAGGATTATAGTAAGCCCATTGTTGAGGTATACACTATAAAACCTTTAGAACCCTCAGGGACAAATGTACAATCAGAGGCGCATTATGAGGAGGTTAATCGTTTAGTTATAAGGATTATTTGAAGGTATAAAATGAGCTGTAATGTATGAAAATAAAATCCTAATTTATGGTTGCTTGACAAATTCCTAAATAAAATTCACATAGTCATGAAGGTTACATTTTGTAATCTACGAATAAAATGCTGAAACTCTACCAAACTGAAGTTGAGTATAGATGTGGTTTCTAATGAGGACATCAAAAATGAATATTTACTTGGCTAAAACAAATATAACTTTAACACAATTTCTGAAAACACATATCCAAAGGACTGGCACTTAGGGTATGTCTACACTATGGGGTCAAGTATCAGAGAGGTAACCATGTTAGTCTGGATCTGTAAAAAGCAACAGAGAATCCTGTGGCACCTTTAAGACTAACAGATGTATTGGATGCATCCGACGAAGTGGGCATTCACCCACGAAAGCTTATGCTTCAATACATCTGTTAGTCTTAAAGGTGCCACAGGACTCTCTGTTTCGTTTTACACTATGGGATTACTCCGATTTTACAGAATTCAAATTTTGGCAACAGATTGTATAAAGTGGAGTGCATGTGGTCCCACTAAGGACATTAATTCGGCGGTGTGAGATAATTTCAGCACATCAGGTGGCAGTCCCAAGGGGGTTTCTGTGACCCAACCCGTCACACTATCTTCTTCCATGATTAGTTCCATTGTTTGCAGTGGTTTTTCTCACAGAATAAGGTGTAGTAAGGCAAGGCAAGTAAGAATGGTAGAGTTTGGCCCTGTGATGACTTATTAACTTACCCTCCTACCATTAGGGTTTTTCTTTTTTTATAGATTCGTAGGTTTTAAGGCCAGAAGAGACCATTTTGATCATCTAGTCAGACCTCCTGCATAATAGACTCTAGAAATTCATTGAGTAATTCTTGTGTGGGCCTATAACTTTTGGTTGAGCTGCAGCATGCCTTTGAGACATCTATTCTCATGTTGATTATGCATAGTAGAAATCCATGGAACCTTTTTCTTTTTCCCCAGGAAATATTAAAATGCCATTTTCCTTACTGAGCTCTATTTTACCCTCCAGAACAAGAGTTCTGATGACTCTCTTGTGGCATGTAATGCTGTCCATGTGGGCTACTTGGATGTTTTATATAACATCTAATGCTGAAATGGTTTCATATCTGCAAAAAATAAATTATTTTTGTAGCTGACTCTGGCTTTTGCGTAGTGAGATTTCACTATTTCTAAAGGTAAAAGAACATGATGCAGTGGGAGAAATGCAGCTGCTTACCGATTTCTCCATAATATCAATTGGTTCTACTTTGGGTGAATTCTTACAGGGTTTTTGGCTCTTCCACATATCTTTGTTATACTCATTGTAGGAGAAGGTAAGTGTGTAAAATACCATATGCATCTGTTGTGCAGCAAAACGTGATCTGAGTGGAGGTTTGTTTGCTTTTTTATTGAAAGTAAATTGCTTCCAAGTACTCGGTAGAATACCACCACTGACTTTTGTTCCCTTTAGTAAATTCACAAGCAGTTTGAACTTTAGCTGCCTTTTTCTCCCTTCTGCCCCAGGCCTTTTGCATGGTTGCAGCAGCTGTCCAAAGCAGTAAGTGAATGATTCTTTCTCAAGAACACATCTGGTAACTAGCACAATACTAACACTGTTGTGCAGTACTGAATTTTATGGTCAATGGAGAGTACTATAAAAGTTAGGGATTGGCAGATTGGTTTAGGGGGAAAAAATGTGAAGCAACTTCAACCTTGGCATTCATATTGGAACACAATCTAAGACAGGGATCGGCAACCTTCGGCATGCGGCATGCCAGGGTAAACACCCTGGCGGGCCTGGCTGGTTTGTTTACCTGCTGTGCCTGCAGGTTAGACCGATCGCGGCTCCCACTGGCCGCGGTTCACCGTCCCAGGCCAATGGGGGCTGCAGGAAGGGGAGCAGGCCCAGGGATGTGCTGGCTGCCGCTTCTCACAGCCCCCATTGGCCTGGAACGGTGAACCACGACCAGTGGGAGATGTGATTGGCTGACCTGCAGATGAGGCAGGTAAACAAACCAGCCAGGTCCAGGGTGTTTACTCTGGCGTGCCGCATGCCGAAAGTTGCTGATCCCCGATTTAAGACTTTTTATCAAATTCTGATGTTTGCACTTAAGAAAAGCAGGAACATATAAATCAGTCCTCAAAATTACTGATATCTGACTTTACACCCCAATAAGAAATACTGTTCAAAGAAAACTACCTCTGGACTATTCCTTCATCCTTCCCCTCAGGTACGTTTCCTAAACCACTCTCAAAGCCATACTCTCAAAGCCAAGTTCAAACACACATGTTCTAGCTTGGTTTCATCTATGCAAATATACTTCCCATTCAGAGATCCTCTCCTACCTATAATTCAAATGTCTGCAGGCCCAGTAATTGTATTCATCTTATTGTCAGGAATCATACAATCTTCAGTATTAACCCACAACACTATGTAAGTCATTAGATTTTGTAGAGACGAGGTGGATGAGAACATAAGAATGGCCATACTAGATCAGATCAATGTTCCATCTAGCTCAGTATCCTGTCTTCCGACAGTGGCCAATGCCAGGTGCCCCAGAGGGAATGAACAGAACAGGTAATCATCAAGTGATCCATCCCCTGTCGCCCAATCCCAGCTTCTGGCAAATGAGGTAGTATCTTTTACTGGACCAACTTTTGTTCCTCCAAATGCATACAAAGTACTGAGGATATCGGTGTTGACATGCAGGGTGGGAAGCAGGAAAAGATACAGTACATGGTCATATTTATATAGATATCTATGAAATATAAAATTATATGAAAATGCTGCTTTCCCCCCTTTTCCTTCTCCCTTCAGCTGAGTGGCTCTTTTGCTCCTCCTTGAACACCTCTTCCCCCGCTTCTGTTCTCATTTTGAACTACTATGTTGCTATTTTGTCTATAGTATCTTCTCTCTGGCTGTTGTTGTTTACCCCCAAACAACTATTGCTATTATGGAGTTGTCAGTGATTAAGGAGCATGTACATTACCTATGTTTCTGGCACGTAACTTCATTTCTAAGAAGATGCAGTTTTTCAGTTGGGTGAGATCATATCCACAAAATATAATGTTGTTGTGCCAACACAGCAGTGACTTTATAAATCAATATGAGGCTATAATTAATATAAAAAATCAGATGCACACATCTTTGATCTATGTTGGACAAATACATATCTTCGGTGATTATCTTGTTATCTTGTCTGGTCATTTCCATGTAGCTAAGATTTTGGCACCATTTTCCATCATAGATCCATATTTTAGGAATTGTTTCCTGAGTCATTTCATATTTCTTCCTACTGGTTACAATGGGAGAAAGAGCAGTTAAGTGTTTGACTGTGTAAGGCAGGGACCGGCAACCTTTGGCACGCGGCTCACCAGGGTAAGCACCCTGGCGGGCTGGGCCAGTTTGTTTACCTGCCGCATCCGCAGGTTCAGCCGATTGCGGCTCCCACTGGCCGCAGTTCGCCGTCCGCGGCCAATGAGGGCTGCGGGAAGCGGCAGCCAGCATGTCCCTCGGCCCACGCCATTTCCCACAGCCCCCATTGGCCTGGAGCAGCAAACTGCAGCCAGTGAGAGCTGCGATCAGCCGAACCTGCAGACGTGGCAGGTAAACAAACCAGCTCGGCCCGCCACTTTGGTGGCAAGTTGCGTGCCAAAGATTGCCAATCCGTGGTGTAAGGGAATGTTGGCAGGGCACACCCATCTTTTAGGTTCTATTCATCCCATATAAAAATGGCACTATGTTCTTTTCTGCATGAAATATTCATGTCCTGTAAAAACTGAGAAGCATAAGAATACAGTTTCCCTGTCAAAAATATCACAAGCCCCTACTCTGAAACTGTATACTGCTAATGAAGCACATGTCCTGGTCACATCGCCTGTGAGCAGCCTGACCATGACTGGTGCTATGCACAGCTCTCTATTACATTGCGCAATAATTTAATATAAAATGCATGTAGCTGGAAGGATTTTTATACATAATAAATATTCAAATGTGTTAGGCTTGAGGTTTTGTGAAAGTTCTGTTACTTTTTAATAATTTTGTTGCTTCATATTTTAACAGGTTTTTAATTTTTTAAAAAATCCCCTTTTAGTTTGATAAAATGTTAGCTAGTATTTCAAACTCTCTCATACTCCTTACATACTCCCTTGAATTGAAAAGAAGTATTGCCTGAGTGAGATGTACACGATCAGGCATATGGTTCTGTTGCTTAACAGCGAGTCTTTAAACATTCAAATTCTATTATACAATTATTGATGTTTGATAACCTCATCTGCCTTATAAAGCTGTCAGTTTGGAACAAGCCCTTATGTGTAGTGATGGACTACAGTCCTCTTTTTCTCATCCTATCTGTGATGACTTCAACATTATGCCCCATTTTTCCTTTAGGTCCCGCAGTATCATTGCTAACTGTGCTCCTTACATGGACAATGTATGTAATCCTCATCCTGCAGCTGTCTTCCAAGACACCATCTCTCTTTCTCCATCTTTATAATGCTCAGCTCTATCTTGGAGTCCTGAGCCACTGCAGGCACACGTTTGAACCTTTCTGTCTCATGGTGCTGTACTATGGGAGCTCACTCTTGTGATCTCCACCTCCACTAGTCCAGCAGTGACCTCCATCCATTCTCAGATGCTTCACCAATGCCCACTCCACTAACATATTCACATAGAATGAGCTAAATTACTAGTGTTCTTTGCTTGGACTAAACGATCTGCAGGGGAAGGATGAAGGGGACACCTGTCTGAGTCCAGGTTTCTATGCTATCAGTGCAGGCCACAGAATATGTGCCTCCTTTCCAGACTAGTCTGCAACCATCTCCCTCCACATTGTAGATTTCCTAACTGGCCTTTTCATCGGTCCATAAATGGCCTTTTTTTCCTGGTTAGATATAATCTCAACCTAAAGTGTCAAATGCTCTGAACTCTGTTGTGATACTGCTGATGAAGTGGGTATAGGGTAGGGGAAGAATGGAGACTGTCACAGGATGAGAATGGAGACTGGATGCATGGAGTGCAATAACACCAGAGCCATGAAGACACGGGCGTATTACCATGTACCAGGATGTACAGCTCAAAATCATATTAGGCCTTTTCTGCCGCCATATTGCATAAGTCTCATGTTTAACTTACTATTCACTATCACCTTTCCATCTTCTTCACTTCCTGTAAGTGTATGTTTTAAATTAGTGTTCCCTCAAGGGAGTATCAGCAGTACACTGTCTCCACCTTGATATAATTGGCACTTTCCTGCAGTCAGAATTAGCTAATCTTGTCCGTAGTGTTTAATGTATATGCAGGAGTCTTTCTCCATCCATTATAGGGGAAAAAATAAAAGGAAAATTTAATATTGTATGATTATCAACATTAGATGGAAATGAAAGTTGCACCTCTTTTTTCCATAGTAACTTCAAAAGAATGATCAGAATAACAGACGTTAGTATTAGTGCGTGTGCATGCGCATACACACAATCCACCCCGGTAGTAGCCTTTAGAAGACAAGAGTGAGAAGATAAAAGTAGTCCAGCAGACTGAGTCCTGAATCCTCCAGAGACTAGCATATATGTTTAACCTTATGCCCTGTGAATAGTTGTCCCACTGAAGCCAATGGGCCTACTCACAATGTGTAAATTTAAGCATAGGAGTAATTTTTGAAGGGTCCTGAGTTCCTAGACAGTGTCTTAAATGTTGTTAGTTCTTAGCTCCCACAGCAGTTTTTGAACAATACTAATACCTAACTAGATGTTCCCTACTCTTTGAATTTATTTACCATAAAGGACTATTTTAATGGTTTAAACTATTCTGAAATCAAAATCCCACATCCATTTAGCATTTTGTTTGCTCTACATTGAATATATTCTATGTTTAAATGTACTATATTTTCTTCCTTTTAAAATAAAAACAAAGAATATGGAGAGCAGAATGGTGTTCCAGGTGCAGTTTTACGATTATTGTAAAGTAACCCTGTAACCTCTCTTAACTGGTTAGGGATTTCTATGTGTACATCTGTGATGGGAGGAACAGCAAACCCTTTTTCTCCTTGAAAACAACCCTTATGGGCTGAAGCATCCCCATTTCAAATTTCTTTAATAAAGGCAGGTGTCATCAGCCTAACTCTAGACTAGGAAATTTCCAAGAGAAACTTGAACTCAGGGGAGTGGAGTGATCACACCTGAACCCTTTGAAAAACACTCAGGATAACTTTGCTACATTCTGAGTGCAGGAGTCAATATGGAGAAGGTAGTTTCTAGGGTAAAAGGACATTCAGAGGGAACATCTCTCCATTTCCCCAGGGAGTTCAGGGTGTCCATCTGGGCAGATCTGGGAATTAAGCCCTATGTGTTTGGTTTTGTTTATTTTCTGTTTGAATAGTCAGCCCAGAGGCACTGGGCAGGACATTTTAGTCTAATTTCCTGTGCTAGATATCTTAATCTAACAAATGAGCCATCTCTGAGACCTAGACTTTCTTTTGCTCATTGCAGAGGATCCTTGCTTGGTTTCTAGTGGGGGACTAGATGTCAGGCCACAACAACCTAGAAAAGAATTGAGCTTCTGAGCAGCATTGCACTATGAACTCCTACTCAATCTACTATTCATCATTTCCCATCTCCTCCCCCACAAAAAAACTACTCTCTTTATTTAGACTGCTTCTAAATAACATTCCCTCTAGAGCAGTGTTTCCCAAACTTGGGATGCCGCTTGTGTAGGGAAAGCCCCTGGCGTGCCGGGACTGTTTGTTTACCTGCCCTGTCCACAGGTTTGGCCGATCGCGGCTCCCAGTGGACGCAGTTCGCTGCTCCAGGCCAATGGGAGCTGCTGGAAGTGGCGACCAGTACGTCCCTCGGCCCGTGCTGCTTCCAGCAGCTCCCAGACCAAACCAGCCTGGCCCGCGAGGGGCGTTCCCTACACAAGCGGCGTCCCAAGTTTGGGAATCACTGCACTAGAGTACATCCGTCCTACACGTCATTCATTCTTCCCTTGATTGTTTACTTTAAACTTCATCTCATTTTGATCTAATCAATATCCCAATTATCCAGATCCTTAGGATTTTACTAGAGTCTGCAACATTAACATCTTGAAGTTATCAAGACTGTAACATTTCCTACATTTAGGACAAGTAATATCACATGCACATCAGAAAATTTAACTATAATGAATGTCAAATTTCAAGATTTTAATGGCTTCCACTGCATAGCACTACTTAATATACCATAGTTCCCATTAATAGTCAACATTTGTCAACAGTTACCACACATTGGTATCTGAGATTTTCAATTTCCCCTTATATTTAAAATAGGAAATAAGTGTAATAATCTTTTGGTAGCTGTTAACAAATACTGACCTTTAATTACACCAGTGCATATTTTATTGTTTACTCTATCTTCTGGATTTGTATCTCACAAAAAAATTGATCATTGTTAGACTATATTGTATTTTTCAGAATGTTCTGTATTTATGCTAAGTTGTATAACTATGAAGTATATTTCTCAGAATACTTTGTACTCATGCTAATCTTTATTGTGGAAACTTACTAGCAGGTGAAGTTTGTACACTCTGTTTTACTATGTACACTCTGTTTTTTGTGTATGCAGAACCAGTAAGAAGCAATGCCAAATATAACCAACCTTGCCTAGCACACTGTTTACTTCTAGGGATATTTGTATAATTTGGTACAGATGTCTGATCTTCAAAATATGAAGAAAACTAGATAAGAAAAGGATGAAAGGTCCCACATCTGTGAAATCTTCTATCTGCTGTAATCAAGTGAGGTATAAATATGGGGGAAATTTAGCACATAATTTTGGAACAGAGTGAAAATGTAAGCTGCAAGCCTGTTCTTCAGCTTGTGTGAAGTATTAACCCTCTCTGTATTGCAGTGATTTCTCTGAATAATAAACTGCTCAAGCTAAGTTATTTGAAGTCTCATCAACAAAATAATAGAATCCATTGGTATTAATATTCTGCTCGCTCCCAACCTTCAAAAGAGGGAATAAGGTACATGTGGCTAGGTTGTATTTTTATCCAGGTTTTCCAACGAACAAAACAGTGATGTTTTGGGGATCATCCAGACCAGTAAGGAGTTCTCTCACCACCTGACTTGAAACTTTATATTGTGTAATGCTCTGTTGCTATGGTTTAGAGCTCTGATACCAGTATCCATCCCACAAGCATAAAGGTCTCACACTGGTTTCCACCAGCCTAGTTACTCCTTGCAGGGTGATCCAAAAGCTCTTCTGGTCCCAGTCTCCCAAATCCATCCAATCCAATTTCTTATCTGCTAGATACTTGGACTTTTCCCCTCTGGTTCAGCAGCCCCAATTATCAGTTCACTTTGGTAGACACATTCCACACAGTTGCACACCAGAGACTGGCTTGGGGTAAACATAAACAAAATGTTTATTCAATAGAAATATCCGATTCAGAAATGAAATAGTAAGGAAAAGCTTTTCTTTTCTCCTGGCATAGTGACTCTCTGTTATTTAGGGTTAGGGAAATTCTATCTGGGATGTCTTAATGTTTTCCCATTAATCCTAATGGCTCATCAGTCTCTTCCTGGGTTGTACAATTCTATGTGCTTGGAGCTCCTCTGATATGGTTGGAGAGGCAGCCCATTGCTGCCTGCCTGACCAACCCATTGGTGTGAGGTGAGGTCTAGACACACACACACACACACACACATTGTTCCAGGGGAGTGGATATAGGGAGAGCAACAGGGTGTGCGGGGGCGGGGAGCGTGCGTTTGTTTGTAGCTCAAGACAAGAGGGCCTACAGTGAACTGGCCCTCATGTAGTGAAGCAGCTGAGAATCAGCCCAAAGCCTGGGAAGGAAAGAACAGCCAACCGGGGATGCCCCAGGATAGGAACCAGGAGGAGCCCTGCATCAGGAGGAATCACCTGAGAAGGACAAACCATAGCCAGATATAGTAGCACTGTTGCCCAGAGCTGCATGGGGCTGTGAGTACTAGGGCTTGTGATTTTGCACTAAGAATAGGGAAGAAGGCTGTAACTAGCTAAGTGGGGAGATTGTCACTCTGTGTGGGTTTGCAGAGAGCAGCAGAAGAGGACGGCAGAGGGGTTTGTTGGGGACATTTCACTGGCACAGAAGACAACCAGGAGCACCCAAGATTCACTGCCAGTCTGGAACTCTGCCTTGGATTCCTGAACTCTGAATGTAGATGCATTGCTTGGTGTCTACCCTTTCATTGTGGTGCCACTGGGCCTGTGGCTCCTTGTGTTAGGTGTAACCCTGCTTTATCTCTCCCAGTCTCTTCTCCCTCTGCTTTTCTCCATTCATCCCTCTGTAAATGAATGTTTCCCTTTCCTGTATTCATTGTGCTTTTCTGGTGTGTTTGAGTGTGTGTCTGTGTGTTTACTCTAGGGGGGCTGGAAAAGGCACCCCTGGGGTGGACGGGAGTTTCCCTGCTGCATTCCTGCACACACCTTTTCTTAGCTAGAGCCACCTGCAGAGCGGACTTCATCTTAGCCATGAGGATGCTATAGTTACACGTACATGCATGCACACATTCATAACTATATCCTGTATACATATCTCATGGTGACCATCAAGTTCAGAACATTACAAGTATTCATGAAAGACCTTGCTTGACATATCTTTGTACACAATATCATTGCATGTACCCAATTGATTCAATTGTGTTTTTTTCTTTGGGGTTCAGACCCCTCCCCCCCCATTTTCCCGTGCAGGTGTCTGGACCCTTATGGTCACACAAACCAGGGCTGAAACTAATTATTATTATTTTGGAGCCCCCCATAGCATGGTAGGTGTTTCCCAGGAAGAAGTAAAGACCAATCCTTCCCTAAAGAGCATAACATTTATGTTCAGACATAACACAACGGAAAGTCATAGACAGAGAGACAGACATAGAGAGACATAGAAGGTGTGAGGAAAGGGTTAAAAATTACATGGTTACTTGACAAGGCAATGGGAGGGTATGTACAGGTCTTTTACTGCCCCCAAAGGAAACACTGCAGTTTTGCTATTCCCCTCCCAGTGGTCCCCTGGAGAAAACCCAGCTGAACCAGACAGAAGCCTATGTTTTATTTTTTAATGGACTAGCTGGAAGACAGCTGAGGGAGGTACTCTTGTCTGGAAGCTGATTAGGTTGACTTGAGCCTAGTTAGGCCTGCCTGTTGTAGTACCTGCAATAGGTTAAGCCTAATTAGGTGATCTTAAAAACAGGCTGGATCACTCTCTTGAGAGAGATAGAGGGAAAATTATGCTGTTGAAAAGCCAGGCCTGAGAGTTCTGGGGAAATATAAGTGCTATTTTAAGGATTGGCTTGAATATTTCCACTTGTATTTTGGCACCCATGGACTACAAAACTGCATGTAAGGACTACATGGTCACTTTTGCCATGTTCTGTTTTTTGTTAAATCAGAATTCCCAAAATAAACCCACGCTCATACTGAGGTGTGTGTTTAAATATGAGCCTCTTTTGAGCTTTCTCTCCCTGGTTCTCGCACTGATGAGTATAGATGTTGGCACAATTATTAAACTAGGTTCTGGTGTGGGTTTTTTAAAATATCACTTAACACTGCAGAGATGAGTTATTTAGGAGGGATTTGCATAATATGAAAGCAGTTTAGCCTGCAGCAGCAGTGTAGAATAATCCCCAAAACAAATGGTTGGTCAGTTAAAACTATTTCAAATATCTAAGGATGCTTTAAAAATAATTACTCTTAAAATACACATGTGTGCACTTTAGGCCAGCTTAATTCTTGATGTAATATAATAGTCAGTGCAATTACTCCAGTGGTAACTTTGGCCCTTAGTGTGTGTGTTAAATCATAGATATTAGCACAATTTCTATTAATCCATGCAGTTTGGGCGCCATTTTGTTGTCCTTACTGATGAAAGGTGTCTCAAAAGCCACCTGACAACCTTGTTGTGGAGGGATGTAGAGAACTGTCCTGTCTGTATGTAGCCTATTGTGCTTGAAACTAACTTTACATAATTCTAATGTCTTTTCCTGGATTGTCCATACTTACTGTCTTGCTAAGGTATTAGTATGCATTTATTGTTGCGTGTTAGAGAGTGCTTTAGAATCATTTAATGAGGTAGCCAAACAAACTGCTGTGTAATCTGTTAATATCAGCATTTGCAATATAATTAAGATAAAGTGTTTGAAAATGAATGTCTTATAGTTTTGGCTAATTAATTTCTGCTGATTACCACAAAACACTTTAAACTGTAATAGCTAAACAGAATAATTAAAATCCTAAAATGAGCCCCTGGTGTCTATACTAGATAGATGATCTAGGAGGATATAATTTACCTGGTTCTATGATGCCCCTTGATAGAAATATGTTAGCTGTAATATCTGGCCTTAATTTTGATATTCCTGACTTTTGCTGCTGCCATGCTGTGAATCAGAAGGATGATTTTATGAAAAAAAAAACAAGGTTGCAACTTTATTAATTAAATAATAGAAATGGTAACACTGTAGGCAGATAATTCTTATAATGCTAAACTAAATTGCATCTCAAAAGCTGGTGGGAAAACTTCAATCTTTGCCACATCTCTGGAACTTATCAGAGGTGGGCCATTCTGTCCAGCATGGCTGACTGTTTTACCCTGCAAATTGGGAAATACAATGGAAATGCAACAGTCTTTCTCCTATAGGCGTGGGTCACACTTTATTAAAAATAAGAACCCCACCCCCATTTTGAACCTGACTCTTCTCTATCCAGTGATCACAGATGCCTCTGGCCATAAAAATCTATAAATCTGATAGCTGTCATTATTGTTACTTTTCTAATATTGGCACCTCAGAGGGCAAAGCAATTGCCCATCATCTGAGGCCTTTGATGTATTCTGTGCAGTGTGGCATTTTCTTTTTCTGCCAGCGAAGGACCTGGAGCATGAAAGTCAAATGCATTAAATAACTTCATGCATACGTATAACAATGTGAGGTCTCACTTGGTGTCTCCTCCCAAATGCCTCCGGATGGGGACCAAGTTAGGGATGATTATCTAATCATTTTTAATACAGCCATCACAGTGAACAATAGACAACATATTAAAAATTTGAGACTGCTTTACAGTATGAAAGATTGTACTCTTGATCGTCATAGGGGCAGCTGCATTTATTTTGATTATCGGCTTTCATTATTTTGGGGAAGCTTCTCAAAAACATGGTGTCCATGTTCTGAGCAGGGTTGGGCTTGAGGTCAGTTTGTTGTCATGCCTCCTTCTTTCCCCTTCCTTCTGAGAATGCCATGTGCTTTGGAGAGTTTCATCCTTGATGCAGCATCAATCCTACTAAACAATTGTTCTGGTGGGTTGTGCATAGAGAGGATTACAAGATATCCAGGTCCCGATCATATCCCATGAAGGACCTGAAAGAAAGATCAGGCCTGGACCTTAATCTGTGTGCTATAATGTACAGAGAGCCAGTAGGGTGTGCGCTCAGTGGTTTTTCCCACTGAATAAATGGGATATTAAGGCCTTCAACTTCAGCCCCAGAGAGAGTATGTTTCAATAGTCTTAGTCTGGAGAAGGCCTGGATTACACTGGCAGTTACTGTCTGAGAGAAATAGGTGCAATCTCCTGGTCAGTTGGTGGTGAGAGAATCTGTTTCTTTACATGGATAGCAACAGTGGCTTTATTATTGCAGCAATATGGGAAATCTGTATTTGTGTTATGAATTCTTACACTAGAAGTTTCAGAGTAACAGCCGTGTTAGTCTGTATCCGCAAAAAGAAGAACAGGAGTACTTGTGGCACCTTAGAGACTAACAAATTTATTAGAGCATAAGCTTTCGTGGACTACAGCCCACTTCTTCGGATGCATATAGAATGGAACATATAATGAGGAGATATATATACACACATACAGAGAGCATAAACAGGTGGGAGTTGTCTTACCAACTCTGAGAGGCCAATTAATTAAGAGAAAAAAANTTGACTCTATCTCCCCTTGTAAGTACTCTCACACTTCTTATCACACTGTCTGTACTCGGCTAGCTTGATTATCACTTCAAAAGTTTTTTTTCTCTTAATTAATTGGCCTCTCAGAGTTGGTAAGACAACTCCCACCTGTTTATGCTCTCTGTATGTGTGTATATATATCTCCTCATTATATGTTCCATTCTATATGCATCCGAAGAAGTGGGCTGTAGTCCACGAAAGCTTATGCTCTAATAAATTTGTTAGTCTCTAAGGTGCCACAAGTACTCCTGTTCTTCTTTTTACACTAGAAGCTCACCCAGATTTTAAGAGTGTGTACTGAGTGACCCACAAACAATTAACTGCATCAAAAAGAAGCACCTCAGCAGATCACTCAGAATGTTAAAAGGAATGAATTCTGTGCAAGATTATGAACTGTGTGTGTATCTTTAAGAAGCTGCAGAGTCCATTTTGAAGGGGCAGCCTTTTGTCAAGGGATATTTAGGTTAGACATTAAGAAAAACTTCCTAACTGTAAAGATATTTAAGCACTGGAACAAATTATCTATGGAGGTTGTGGAATCTCTGTCACTGGAAGTTTTTAACAGGTTGTTAGACAAACACGTGTCAGGGATAGTCTAGATAATACTTAGTCCCATCTCAGTGCAGAGGACTGGACTAGATAACCTCCGAAGGTCCATTCCAGTCCTACACTTCTATGATTCTCTGTTGTCCTTGCACGGATGTTGGATGGAAATTCCAATTGGGGTAGTGATGAAGACCTAACAATAGAGGGTTGTTAAAGCTGGGTAGTCCTATATTTAAAAAGGAAGCTTCTTAGACAAAAGACTTGCCCTGCCCAGAGTAACTGGTTGAGCAGAGAAGAGATTGCTTAAGCAAGGAAGTCCCTTGGTAGGACTCTGATCGTCTGTTCAGGGCACCCCCTGGCAAGAGACCAGAAGGTTAAATAGAGCATCTCCTGTCCTTTACGTTGTCAATTTTCAGCCATTTTCACCAACTTAAGAGGGAAGTTGCTGCAAGAGGCTCAGGGGACCCTGCTTACCTGAATGCAGATGGACTCCCAAGGGGAGGGTGAGGAGCAATGTGTGTTGGGGGTTATTTTTGTATGGATGTGTGACTTAAGTAAAGGGTAACAGTGTTGTAACATGTAACACACACAAAGATGCTTTATACCAAGTGCCTCGTGATGTCTCTTGAGAGAGTTAAACTGTAACCCAGAAGGCGCAGATCTTGGGGTGGAGTTCTGGGAGAGGCAGTTTGCCCATCACAATTCTGCCAGTTGTCTGAGAGGAAGGTTTCTCATTACTGCATCATTCACTCCTGCTATATCCTGTAAATAGGTCCGAAGCACCTTGTGACTGGCTGAAAGTTGATACTTTAACATCTGTAAACCCTGAGGCTTGAATTCTGTCTGTGGTCAGAAGATCATCTATTAGTGCCACTAGAATTGTCCCTATACTATCCCCCAGTGAGAAGAATGTAAGATGCTGAATATGGTCAGTGAGCGAGTGGTGATGAAATTCGCTGTCACCTTCTTGATAACCTTTCCCCAAAAGAGGGAGGTTGAAGTCAGGGTAGTAAATGAAGGCAGCCATACCAGAGTTTTCTATTCTTCTTTTGTATGGCTGGTGTAGAGCAGCAACTACAACCTGACCTGAAGTTGATTGAGCCAAATGGCTACATCAGGAGTAGCAGAATTTATTGCAGTAAAGCCTCCTTCATATTTATAAATTGGGGAGTAGGTAGTGATATGTTTGGTCTGTCATGGAGAACCACACTCGCACACCGGGAAGTCCTTGAATTTTCCATTTGTGCATTAGATAGCCTCATCTTCCAAAGTTGGATCAAATTCAGTTCAGAGTTGACCAAAATGACACTGGAAGGTCAAACCTAGGAACCTCTGCATGGGATGTGGCACAAGGTGCTTATTTAAGTCTTATTTAGCCCAATATGCTTTCCAAGACTCCTTCTGATCATAGTCATGAGAAAGCATTAACTTTCTTAATGTCAGTGTCATGGAGGTCTGCTTGGATTGTCATGGCAAGATCATCTGCATATCCAAATTTTTGTGATTTAGTTGGAGACATGTCACTTATGTAAACATTAAAAAGGGTTGGCGCAAGTACAGAGCCTTGTGGTAGCCAGTTATTTGATATGGGGTGAGCCAAGTACCACCCGTAGGCATCTGTTATTCAGCATGGACCACCGTAGGCGAAGTGTTTCGTAGCAAAGTATAATTTTAGCAAGTTTCATCATCAGGCCCTTAATCCATAAAGTATCATACGCAGATGACAGGTCAACAAATACTGTGCCAGTTTTTAATTTTTTTTGATAACCAGTTGCAGTGTAAGTTGAGTGCCAGAACTTGGTCACAACAACTCCGTTTTTGCCAGAGGCCTGCCTGTTTGACAGGGATAATTGGCTCGTAAGAGGGCATATTCTTTTGGGGTTGATATGGTCAAGAAGTTTATAAGTGGTACATAGTAGAGAAATTGGCCTATAGCTTCCAGCTTCATCAGGGGGCTTTCCAGGCTTTGGTATGGCAATTACCATTGCCTCACACCATATTTCAGGGATCAGTACTGTCCTTAAGATAGCAGAGTACAGTGTTGCTAGCCATNACCATATTTCAGGGATCAGTACTGTCCTTAAGATAGCAGAGTACAGTGTTGCTAGCCATTCAGGGATCAGTACTGTCCTTAAGATAGCAGAGTACAGTGTTGCTAGCCATTGGAGTCCTTTGGGGCCAAGATGGTGAAGGAAGTCTGGTGGAATACCATCAGGGCCTGCAGCCTTCCCTTTTTTCATCGTGTACTCTTACTTCCTCAATGCTGACAGTGGAAGGCCCCAAGACATTGTTGTAGTCTCCAGGCTTGACGACTTGAATGTGTAAAATCAAGGTTTTGCACACAATCATGCCAGTGTCTTGCTGTAGTGTCTTGCTGTGTAGCAGGGCTTTTGCGGTATGAGAGCTTCTGGTCTGATTGTATTGCCAGAGCAAGTCCTGCACATCTTTTGTCCAGCAGGGAGTGTGCTTTTTCCAGAAGCCTCGGGGAATATTCTTCTTTCGTACTACCTTCAGGAGCCCTGCGAACCGTCGATAGCATTCTGGTCTCACTGGAGTCCTTGCAACAGTTTTCTCAACAGTCTATTTGTAGGCATCCCAATCAGCTTGAGCAAAATTCCATTGTGGTACCTGTTTTGGAAAGAATACAGGAATTTTGATGCCTACGTAGATCATTATAGATCTGTGCTGGATGTTTGGAAATGCCGACAGTACTTCACATGTTATGTGAGAGTGTTACTACTTTGGTCTTTAGACACGAATGTTAGGTCTGTATTGTACCCATGTTGCAAGCGGCTTGAATGGAATGTTGATTGTTGTTTTAGTTCGTAGATTAGTTGTAAGTCTTGTGCAGTGAGATCTTCACCATCGATTTCATTTGTTTTCTAGCCTCAAATAGTATGGTGACTATTAAAATCGCCTGCATAGATGAATGGAATAGGAGTGCTGGGTAGCACTAGTTTGTGGTATCTTGTGCAGGGGCTGCAATATAAACATTGGTAATGTGGAGCTCCACTACTTTGATAGTTGTGGTAAATATGGTCTCCTCTTCGGCTGATGGAATAACATTAAAATCTGTTATGGTGTCCTTGAAGTATATTGCTAAGCCATATACCATACCAGTGACTTTTATTTATTGGCTATATTATTGTGTATTGATCAACTTTCTAAATAAAGTAATTTAAATAATATAATTTGTAGAATGTAGTATTCTAATATTAGGATATAAAATGTAATGGGAATTCTATTATACTTATTTAACTATCAAACATTTAGAGTACATCTACACTAATAACTGCTTTGAGTTAATTGACTGCCAATTAACTTGAGTTGTTACTTATGAAGACTAGTGTGGATGAACACTCCAGGGATCTGAGGAGTTTATCCTAGGCATTGCCTCTTAAATCCCATGTTGAGGGTGACTGTTGGCTTTTGGGGGCCAAAATTTGAGCTAAACTGGGCAATTTGGAGATACAAGTATAAATACGTAGTTGCTATGCTTACATGTGGAAATTGGAGTCATTGCTTTGTGTGTGTGTGTGTCGGGGGGGTGGTAACGTCATCTCTCCAAAATGGGGAGACCAAGACACTAGAAACTGTAATCAAAACCAAACTACAAAGAACAAATACATTTTGGTGCTTTCAAGAAAACGTTTGGAAGTCATTCAGTCACAAATTAGGAATGTCAGAAGTCTATTATGCTGCAGAAGTTGAGGACAACTATTAACACTTGAACCTATGTAATGGTGCAATAGACTTGGGAAATATGATGGAGTAGAGAAATGTCAGAGTGGTCTATGGCAGCCGTGAGTTAATGTCTGCCCCAGAGATGGGGATGTAATCAGCTGTGTATAGAAACACCTGGTGGAAGTGTCCAACTTAGAGGAAGCCATGCAGGTACCATGCATAACGAGGAAGGTAAAGGGGAGGAGGCAGGCTTCAGAAGAGGACCTGTTCTGATCAAAGTAGGATATGTTTCTTCTAACTTTAGATGGTTTGGGGATTATGATGCCTGAAGAGCTGAGTGGTTTTGTGGGGGCTCAGAGGCTTAGTAGAGAAAAGTGGGAACAACTGAGTGGATTCTCCAGAGCTAAAAAGTCTTGATGTCTTCTTACACCATATGTAGGTCTGATTGTGGAGACTTGCAGGCTTTGGGATAGATTGTTCAGGCTTCCCTGAGGAAAGTGAAGAAAGATATAGATAGGAAGGGTTTTTCACCATCTGTAATTGTCTCCAGCTGGATTGAGGGTAACATCAATGTGCCATTGATTTAATAATTAATTTTGCATAAAGAAGGTTTTTTCTTCTTCACCTGGGAGGCACATCTGTTGTTTTGTCCCCAGCTGTAGCCACTTGGCTCCCTAGTGACATGACACTGCACAAGAAATTTATACAAGCACAGTTTAGGCTAGAGAGCTGCTCTTTCTAAGGAAAGGAAGGAATTTGCCATACTGCAAAAGCCAAGAACTCTTTGCAGACAGCCATTGAGCCAGCCAGTAAAATGAAGGTTGAAACAGACATCTTCTTATACTTTTTTTTTTGGACATCCTGTCTACCTTGGCAAACACAGCTAGTGTCACTGCTATGATATTATGTTCGGGTAGACTTGTTTCTGCAAAGTAGAGCTGTGCAAATATTGAAAGAACAGTTCTGTGTATACTAACTTGACACTTTTTTTTAATTAACTGTGTGTGTGTGTGTGTCTCTCTCTCTCTCGTAGTTCTTTTTGACAAGACTGTAGCCAACTATTTTGCAGGCAGGAATGTTAAGAACAGCTGAAAACTAGGAACAAATATTGCAGCAAAATTCCTGTTCTCTCCTATCCTACTGCAGTAAGAGCTCTCCTGCTTCATGCATGAGTGACTCCCCAAACAAGGGGAATGCGATAGGATGTCCTTGCACATCTATTGTTTTATACTTTAATCCTTTGCTATATTTTAAATATATTTACTTGATGCTCAGGATGAGTCTTCCTACATGTAAGGCCCTATGTAATTGGTAAGATCACATCATTTATCCCAGTGGTTCTCCACCTATTTACCATTGTGGGCCACACATGGAGCTCTCTGTTATGTGGGCCACATCCACACACTATATGTATATATATATATAAAAATACACTACCTGTATGGCCCTGAGGACATCACATGAACTTCAGCTATGTGCTGATTGTGCCACAAGTGGTCCACGGGTTGAGAACCAATCATTCTTGGTCTCATGCATAATTGATTTGTCATTCAGCAAATCGTGGTAATAGGTGCAAAGTTAGGTTGCTGTCTGTGATCGGATCATGGCTGTCAAACAGCTAATTTCTTTGTTGTTGTTGCAGATAAGCTTTAGAAATCTTATTTTGGGTAACCCATTTTTAGAAATTGATAGCTTAATTCTTTCCCAGTTAGGTTTTTAAAAATTCATCCTTTCCCCTAAATGAACAGCTCATTCTTAAGGAAGAACAGAGCATCTGGATGTCATGTGGGATGCTGAATAAAATCAGAAAATCAAGGGAATTTTCAATAATAGATCTTGTGTGACATGACGGTTTCAGATTAAAGGGAGCATTGAGTAGTTGAGGCTTGGATAATTGAGGTTGAAATGTATTTATCTCCTCAAGATTTATGTAGTAAATATTGGCAGAGCTGACTATATTTACATTTTGAAGTTTAATTAGTAGAGTAATGGGTCTTCACAAAATGCTATTCCCAATAAATTATTCATTCTAACTCTAAATTGCCCACATATCCCTCCTAGTTGATGTAGAGCTAATGAACTGTACCAAATAGCATGCAGTCTGGATGCTGTTCGAGGGCTTGGAAGAAAAAACTCTATGGGGAAGAGAAAAATGTGGAAAAACTCTTTTGAACTATACTATTGCTTTATACAAAATGAAATAATAGACCATGTAACTGAACAGTGGGACACCAATGGAACATAATAGTAGCAGCAGGTTCTTCTTTGAGTGCTGGTAAGTATGTGTATTCTACATGTGGGTATGCATGCACTTCATGTATCTGAGGCCAGAGGATTTGTAGCTAATAGTGTCTGTTGGTCTGTGCTTGAAAGTTGCTTCCCTCATACTCTGTAACAAGAATATAAGAAGTGGTGCAGACAGACACCTCTCCAGTTCCTTCTTTCCTTAGCCTGGCCTGAGTCAGAACCTCTGTTGGAACCCATCTCTCCTGTCTGGCCCAGTCCTCTTCAGATGTTTCAACATGGGAAGAAAGCATCTAGAGAAGAAGGGGATGCATCTCTCCTACTTACTGTATCTACAGATTGAAACTTTCTTCCACCAGTAGACTATGAACATGTCTTCTCACTGGCCAAGCCCCATGTTCTAGATGAGCCTCTGCTTCCTCATAGGGAGGCCAACCCAGACAGAACATCTAGAAGGTCTTGGAGCTATCCTCCTCCCAGATACAATTACCCAGGAGACCAATGGTATCCAATGCCTTGGGACCTTCCCCAACTGATCGACCCATCATATTGTCCCTACTGAGGTCTGTGGAATCCTTATTCTAGACACCCTGGATCCATGCAGGAATTGCACTGGCCCTCTTCTCTTATCTGACACCAGCCAGCTGTGTCAAAGTATGGAGAGGAAGAAATCAGACTGGACCCACTGGTACTAATGGTTCTGATGGGGGTGTGATCCTCCTCACCTGATGAGGGAATGGCTCCATGATCACCATTCCTGCCTGATGACCATAGGCAGTAACAGGTGCTTTTGCAGAGGGTGGTGACTGAGCCCCAGATCTCCCTCAAGGAGGTCCATAGTACGCATCATACACTCCTAGACATCTTACAAACATTCCCAAACTGGACCCTCTTCACCTCATGACCTGGTATTTGGATGAGTGTCAGATCTACAGCATTCATGTTTGTAAGCCTTTCAAACTATTCTTAATCATAGCAGAAAAGTCTCCACCAGAAAATGCTATCTGGCTAAATGGCGGTGTTTCTCTACCCGGACGTGATAGAACCAGTCATCCCCAGAACCAGCAGGTGTATCTGCTGTTTTAAACTATCTCTTGTCCCTCAAGAAGCTAGAGCTTTCCGTTAGCTTGCTGCTGGTCCACTTGGCTACAAACAGCACCTTCCATCCTCCAGTGGGAATTCTATTTATACTCACACAACAATGATTTGATTCCTGAAAGGTCTTGTTAGAACCATCCCATTGGTGTGAAACCTACACTGTAATGGGACCTCAACCTCACACTATCAGTACTTGCCATACTACCCTTTGAACCACAGACTGCATGTTCTGCCCAGCTTTCCATAAATGTTGCTGCCTTAGCAATCACAATGGCCAGAAAGGTGAGTAAGTTGGGCAGACCCACCTTAAACCACATTTCAGAAGGAGATAGCTGACCTTCGCTTCCACTCAAAATTCATCCATAAGGTAATTTCAGGGATTCACATGAATCAATCCACTTACTGGTATTCTTTCCAAATCCTCATACTTCCAATTAGGAGAGAAGACTGCACTCTCTCAATGCCAGACTGGTTTTGGCATTCTAGCTGCAAAGAATGAAATCAGTTAGGAAAACCTCAGTGTCATTTGCTGCTATAGTAGAGCTATCATGAGGACAAGCATTAAGTGGATACCCAGCAGTGCATCATGTTACCCCACATTACCCTTTGGCATGTTGTCCTCCTTTCATCAGGGTGAGGGCCCACTCCATGAGAGCACAAGCAATTTCAACAGCCTGTTTTTGAGGAGTATCTATACTGGACATGTGTAAGGCAGCTACTTGGAGCTCCATCCATACCTTCACAAAACATATGCCTTTAGGCCAGTCCTTTTCTGCAGATGCAAGTTGTTGGGACAACAGTATTGAAGACACCTATACCTACTGCATCCTATTTACCATTCACCCATATGTGGAATATGGGGGGTAGGGCCATCACTTGAAGAAAAAAGTGGAGGTTACCTACCTGTAACTGAAGGTTCTGCAAGAAGTGTGGTCCCTATCTGTATTTCAATAGCTGCCTTCCTTCCCCCCTGATTCAGAAAAGGAACTGGAACAGAAGCAGTTTGTCTACACTGTCCCTTTTAAAAATGGACACTATTTGCTAGAAATCTCTGGTGCATGGAGTATATAGGACCATGCATGTTGAAGAACCTCTAGATAAATGTAAGTATCCTCCATTCTTCAAGCAGAGGACTTCCTCCTGGGGGAAGCTAATACATATGCTTTGGGACAGTTGTACAGTATGTGTGGACTTTTCAAAAATATTTCCTGGCTTTCCTTCAGTGTTCAGGGCCTGCTCATCAGCCTTACATAGGGAGACTTGATTATACTTTTTAATACTAACTGAAATATTTGAATATTCAAATTCAGATAGAAAGGTGGCAGACTCCAAAGTATTAAGAAAAATTTCACACTGTGTCTAATTAGACTGTGGAGCTCATTGCTATTAGGAACTGATCTGAACTTTATTAAAAGTCCTGCACCCAATGTGGGGTAACTCAATACTGGACCTCATTCTGACAAACAGTGAAGAGTTAATCACTAACCTAAAACTTAGCAGCTGCTTAGGTACCAGTGATGATGCTTTCATTTCATTGACTTAATGAAAATGGAAATATGGAACCAAGCAGTAACATGTATATTTGGAACTTTAAAGGAGCCAATTTTCCAAAGCTGAAAGCAATTGTCAGCATAAATGACTGGGAACATAATTTAAAGGGGAAGTGTTAACAGTGGGACTTTGTTCTCTAACAATTGTATGGGATGACAAGAAAGCTACAATTCCACATACATGGAAAAAAAGTTAGTCTAGGGGAAAAAAGCCATCCTGGTTAAAAGGAGATCTGGAAGTGATGATAAAACAGAAAGGAGGGAATAAATGGCAATGAATGTTTCAAGTTGTTTTTTTTTTTAAGTAGGTGATTGATAATGTAACCTAAAGGAATCCATGAAATATCAGTGGCCAATATGGTTAAAGACAATAGGAAAACCTTTTAAAAATATACAAAAAACCCAAATCAGGTATGGGTCCATTGCTAGATGCAGATGGTAAAATTTTAAGTAGTGATGCAGAAAAGGCAGAAATGTTCAATAAATATTTGTTCTGTATTTGGAACAAAGCAGAGACATGTATTCATCCCATATGATGCGGATGCTGACAATGTGCAACAAAAGAGGATGTGAGGTGCTAACTGCTAAAATTAAACATTTTCAGATCAATCAATCCAGATAAGAAAGGAATTACCTGAGGAGCAATCTGAACCACGAATATTAATTTTTAACAAATCTTTGGAAAACTGGGGAAACTCCAAAGGATTGGAGTACTGCCAATGTAGTTCAATATTTAAAAGGGATGACCTAGAGAACTATGGCTCGATTAGCCTGACTTTGATCTTGGGTAAAATAATGGAACCATTGACTTGCAACTTGCTCAACAATGAATCAGAGGGTAAAAATATCATTAATGCTAGTCAGCGTGGTTTCATGGAAAGTGGGTCTTGTCAAACAAATCTCTGTGTGGTGGTTTTGGACAAAATCACAGGTCTGGTTGATAAAGGCAACTATGTTGATATAGTATATGTGGATTTCTTCAAGGCACTTTACTTAGAACCATATAACACTTTTGGTTTTAAAATTAAAACAAGAAGGACACGTATCAGATGGATTAAATACTAGCTCACTGATAGATCTCAAAATGTAGTTGTTAATAGGTAGATATCAATGAATGGGCTATTTTAACAGGGTCCTCCAGGATTTGGTTCTAGGTCGAACACTAGTTAATATTTTTAATAACCATCTAGATGATCACAAAGTCATTGCTGATCAAGTTTGTAGATGATACAAAGTTAGATGGGGTAGTAAATGAGTAGTGCAGGTTACTGATGACTTGAATCACTTGACTAAATGGTCATAATACTTTTTTTTTTTTTAATATAGCAAATGCTGAGTAATATATCTGGGAACAAAGAAATCATGCTATACCTACTGGCTGGGAGATTCCTTGGAAAGCAGTGTCTCAGAGAAACACGTAGGAGTCATTGTAGATCAGGGATTGGCAACCTTTGGCATGCGGCTCACCAGGGTAAGCCCCCTGGCAGGAAGCGGAGGCCAGCACATCCCTTGACCCCGCCGCTTCCCACAGCCCCCATTGACCTGGAGCAGCAAACAGTGGCCAATGGGAGACGCAATCAGCCAAACTTGCGGATGCGGCAGGTAAACAAACCGGCCCAGCCCGCCAGGGTGCTTACCCTGGCGAGCCATGTGCCAAAGGTTGCTGATACCTGTTGTAGATAATCACCTGAACATGAGCGTTCAGTGCAATCCTGTAGCAGAACGAGCTAATGTGACCATTGGCTGTATAAAAAGGGAATATCAAGTAGATGTAGGTAAGTGATTTTTGCATAGTCCAAAGGAGGTCACACAAAATTATCCAAATGCTAGAAGACAAACCTCATGATCTGATGTTTAAGGAGCTCAACCTATTTAGTATATCAAAAAGAAGGTTGAGCAGTGACTTGATCACTCTGTATAGATACTTACATATGGATAAGATATGTAATAGAATGAAGAGCTCTCCCCCCCGTCCCCCGTCCCCCATCCCACCACTATCAGATAAAAGCATAAGATCCAGTGGCTGGAATTTGAAGTTAGAGAAACTCAACATTGAAATAAGATGCAATTCCCTAGTAGTGAGGGTGATTTATTGGGATGGGTTACTGGATGGGATGGTAGACTCACCATCACTTTGAGCCTTCAAAATGAGATTATATATCTTTTTTTTTTTTTCAAAAATATGCTTTAATCCATCTTCTGGGAGAAATTCCACAGTCTGAGAGTGCAGGAGTTGACTGGATAGCTGTGGTGGTCCCTTCTGGCCATGGAATCTGTGAATTTATTAATTCCCTCTTCATTTTCTTCCTTCATGGGCCATGGGGGAGATCAGAAACCTCTGCATTCCCATGCTCATAATACCTGCAGCTTTGCATTAAGACAATCACTAATCAAATATCATGCTTCTGGGCTTCTTTTTTTTGGCCTTCCTCTGGAGCATCAAATTGGTCACAGCTGGAGTCAGTACATGTGATAGGATGGACCAGTGCTGTAAGGTGGCACACAGAATACACAGAATACTCTGTTGTAGAACCATGCATCTTGTTTATATGCTTGGCATCAAAATTTCCGGATTTGGTGTCAGGAAGGAATTTTCTCCAGGTCAGAATGGAAGGCATATGGTGTGCCTCCTTCAGTGATTCAGTGCACTAAATGCCCCAATAATAGTGTGGGTGAAATGAATAGATGATCATAATGGTCCCTTCTGACCTTAATCTTTGAATCAATCATTCCAGGAAGCGGATTCTCACAGCATGTTCATTTCACCTTACATAGATCACCTGTGTTTATATGATGGTTGATTTCTGAGAGCGGACTTGATTATTCTTCATATATGTTAACGGTGGTGTGACAGTGTACCCCATAAGTCTTTATGGGGTGTGTGTGCTTATAAATGTATGTATGACATAACTGGAATATGTTTTGTGCTGCCTGTGCCATGTAATATATCTCTGTAAAGGTTATGGTCTACTATATTCATCCTATCTGTACACATATATCATTTTCTACTTGAGGTTAAGAATATGGGCTGTATACTTGCTTGGTTTCTAAGTAAGCTTTGTGAGGCATTTGATCAGTTTCTTTAGGAAGGAATTTGCCAGGGTAAGTACCTGATCAGGAAACACTTGGGGAACAATGCATCTTGGAATGCTCCAATCCACATAAGAAGTCTTCCTGGAGAAATGCAAGATACCATGTGGACAATGGCTTCGGCCTGTAAAGACTGAGTCATGAAGGGACATGTGACTTGCCCAGGTGACTCCAGAACTCCATCTTGGAGCTGGACTTTGCATAGGAGGGAGGAGGGGGGTCTCCACCCACAAGAGAGAGTCTATTTAAACCCGTGGGAGACCTATTTTGGTCTTCAGCTGGCTAAAGAAGGAGCCTCTCCATCCCCCCAGGTATTAATACATACTCTGAGTGCTGGAGTCCTGAGCTGGCAGGGAAAACAGAAGCAGGGGTAGTCTTTGCACATCGGGTGGCAGCTCCCAAGGGGGTTTCTGTGATCCAACCCGTCACAGCCAGCCCAACCTGAGTGAAGCGGGGGTGGGGGATTTTGCTGGCCAATGAGAGGGCTGTCGTAGCTGGTAGCTGTGAGTCCACAGCCAGAACAGAGTCACCTTCCCTTTTGGGGGACCCAGAGGGGAGCCCAAAGAGGGAAGCCCAGATGGAAGGTTAGGAGGGGCCAGAGAGTCTGCCCACCTTTTGTAGGGAGGGGCTTTCCTAGGAGGAGGGTGAAAAGTCTGCATTCAAAATGCCAGCCCCCTCTCCTGTGGATCTGATTTTAAGGGAAATCTGGGGATCAGGTCTTCTGGAGGAGGGGGTCCATCCAGCTGACCCATTGGGAACAGAAAGTGGGGTGCCCAAAGGGGTCCAGAGCACCCCATGGAAAGATGTTGTTCTTGCCACACTTGCAAGAGATAAAACTTGCTCTCCAATACAGGTGGTTAAAAGAGGACAATGCCCAATCGTCCTCCATGTTCATTGAAGGTGGAACAATAAGTAGCAGGCTTAATCGGAGGTGAGATATTTATGTTAGATATTAGGAAAAACTTTCCAACTGCAAGGCTAGTTAAGTTTGGAACATACCTTCTAGCCCTACATTTCTATGATTCTAAGTTAGAAAGCACTTTATACGTTACCTAAGATCCTACCTACCAGTTCATACCAATTCCTTGATTTATTGTTGAGGAGCTCTCACTTTTGTTTTGGATACTAGGATTCTAGATCCTGGTCTCTGAAGATACCTCCAGAAGCTGTACTAGTGCAGAATATTAATGTATTTTGCCTTTGACAGTTTTCCTATCTACTTATGCCAAATGCTGAGTTGTCCAGTTCCAATGTATGGGATATACCAGTGAACAAGAATGATCAGCATTGTGGGAAAAACTATCCAATTCAGTTGGCATAACTGCCAAACATTCATACTTAACAATATTTATACCATATGCTCAATACATATTAATGTGGTATAAGTAATACATATAACACATTGGCTAAAATTTGTTTAAAAGACAAAGTATTTGTCAGATGACAGCCTTGGAAAAAAGTTATCCAAAGCAAGTAAGAAGTGCGTAGAGCAAAAAATAGAGGGGTAATTTAATTTCCATAAGTAGTCTTGGGCATTTATGGGGAAAACTGGTAACTTTAAACCATTTTTAAAAAAAAAGGTAATTTAGTAAAAGAATCGAAGTCAAGAAGGTTTGACACTCAATATTCATTCTTTCATTATAACAGACAATGCCTTTATATTGTATTACTTCTACTTAGAAGGGAGGAGCTCAATAAGGTTCTATAGAAATTATGCTAAAATTTACAAGACTTTACCATAAGGACTTTACCATACCCATTGTAATTGTGACTATGCAATAGAGGCCTAGGTTGTGCTAATAACACTTTGCCTGTAGTGAAAGGATGATGTGGTGTTGCACTGCCTCAGGGGAAGTATGGCCTTTAAAGGTCAAGTAGCTTACTCCCCATGTCTCTCTTCCCCCCCCCCCCCCCCCCCGCAGTACACACTTATATACAAGCTAGACATTGTCATAGCCAACATATATTGGGCTAAATCCTGAGGTCCTGCTTATTTACATTTTACTAGAATTTTTGAAAAAAACAACTCTATCCTTTTGCAGACAAACTGGTGTTGAAGTTAGCTGCACAAATATTGAGAGATGATTATCATATCTCCACCTCCCACTAGTGGGAGGTTTTGATCCACTGGGAGATGACTTGAATAAAACTTGTGAAAGGAGCTCAAATTTGGCTCTCAAGAAGAAAAATAGTCTACTTCTGCAAATAAGTTGTAGACTGTTGGCATGAATAGATTGGCTGTCCTAGAAAAGATTTCTTAAATTATATCAGGTTTCAGAGTAGCAGCCGTGTTAGTCTGTATCCGCAAAAAGAACAGGAGTACTTGTGGCACCTTAGAGACTAACAAATTTATTAGAGCATAAGCTTTCGTGGACTACAGCCCACTTCTTCGGATGCATACAGAGTGTAATAAATATTGAGGAGATATATATACACACATACAGAGAGCATGAACAGGTGGGAGTTGTCTTACCAACTCTGAGAGGCCAATTAAGTAAGAGAAAAAAAACTTGTGAAGTGATAATCAAGCTAGCCCAGTACAGACAGTTTGATAAGAAGTGTGAGAATACTTACAAGGGGAGATAGACAAGCACCTACAAGATCTCTATCAAGCATTCTTAAATCTACAATACCCACCTGCTGAAGTGAAAAAACAGATTGACAGAGCCAGAGGAGTACCCAGAAGTCACCTCCTACAAGACAGGCCCAACAAAGAAAATAACAGAACACCACTAGCTGTCACCTTCAGCCCCCAACTAAAACCTCTCCAGCGCATCATCAGAGATCTACAACCTATCCTGAAAGATGATCCTTTACTCTCACAGATCTTGGGAGACAGACCTGTCCTCGCTTACAGACAACCCCCCAACCTAAAGCAAATACTCACCAGCAACCACACATCACTGAACAAAACCACTGACCCAGGAACCTATCCTTGTAACAAAGCCCGATGCCAACTCTGTCCACATATCTATTCAAGTGACATCATCATAGGACCTAATCACATCAGCCATACCATCAGGGGCTCGTTCACCTGCACATCTACCAATGTGATATATGCCATCATGTGCCAGCAATGCCCCTCTGCCATGTACATTGGCCAAACTGGACAGACTCTCCGCAAAAGAATTAATGGACACAAATCTGACATCAGGAATCATAATACTCAAAAACCAGTGGGAGAACACTTTAACCTGTCTGGTCATTCAATGACAGACCTGCGGGTGGCTATTTTACAACAGAAAAACTTCAAAAACAGACTCCAAGGAGAGACTGCTGAGCTGGAATTGATATGCAAACTAGACACAATCAACTCAGGATTGAATAAGGACTGGGAATGGCTGAGCCATTACAAACATTGAATCTATCTCCCCTTGTAAGTATTCTCACACTTCTTATCAAACTGTCTGTACTGGGCTAGCTTGATTATCACTTCAAAAGTTTTTTTTCTCTTACTTAATTGGCCTCTCAGAGTTAGTAAGACAACTCCCACCTGTTTATGCTCTCTGTATGTGTGTATATATATCTCCTCAATATTTATTCCACTCTGTATGCATCCGAAGAAGTGGGCTGTAGTCCACGAAAGCTTATGCTCTAATAAATTTGTTAGTCTCTAAGGTGCCACAAGTACTCCTGTTCTTTTTTAAATTATATCAGATCATGTAAACATTTTAATGCCATAAGGTTTTCATATTAGTTCTGTTGACTAATATGTTAATTATAAATATAGATGGATAGTATGCTACACCAAAATTAATAATGTATTACACATCTGAGTCAAGTATTCAATATTAGCATTGAAATTATTGCATGGATGACTCGTATGTTTTTGTTGTTGTTGTTGTTTTTGGTTTTGGCTTTAAAAAATTATTGAACATTTAAATAACAGATACAGTAACACCAGAAACAAACTCAAGATCTGCAACTGCTGCATTTATATATATTTTTTACAATTGTACTGTATCAAACGTGTGATGCATTTTTATGCATTAATCCTTGATATCTTAATGATTCTAATGTATAGTACAAATCCATGCTAAAATAGATGAATTGCAATAATGAAATTCTTGTCAGGTTGAATGCAGTACGAATTCTTTCAAATGCAAGTGGAATTTATAACTGCATTTGTGATATATTATCCTCTGAACAGCTCTGACTGGCACATGTGTAATTGGATTATGATAAATTGAAAAATGCACAAAGTGCATTAGAGCAAGTCTTATATTTTTTCTAAAATATGTTTTCTTGATTTTTATGTTAAAGCACTTTAATGTAAAACTTCACACTTCCAATAAAAAGATACATAGGTGCATTAAATAAAAGTTCATAGTATTTTTCCCAATTAAAACACAATATATGTGTGTGGGAAAACATAATACAATAAACATAACTCATCTCAAAGGAATTTGAGAATTTGTTTTGTAAAAGCTGTAAAATGCTGACTCCTCTGTTTTGATGTGGAGTTGTTAGCATACTGTGTGTGAATTATTTTCCAGATGAGGAAATGAGTACAAAGCCTACTGTTCCTATTGAAAGATGCATAAAATTTGCCATAAAAATCTATAGTAATTGTAAGAGAAATGCATAAAACAGAATTATTTCCCTCTTATAATTGCAGTTCACAACAGAGCATCTTGTTAGAAGGCAAGCCACTTATCTCTAATAAAGACTGGGGCAAGGCTTCCTTTGACTTTCTTCCCTTCCTACCTCTCTCCATCACTCCTATTCCAGACTTTCTTGAAATCTTTTGAAATTTGGAAGATTACATCCTGTCATAAGACTTTTTCAGAAACATAATTGTTCCGAATGTCTTACACATTTCTTAATGGCTGTATTGGTTGTAGATAAACTCTAATGTCCCTTATTTTGGTCTGGATGTGTGGGGTTTTTTTTTTTTAATTATTACTAGAATTATTTTATCTGTATATGGAGAGTGACCACAATGTGTTAGGTACGGTCTTTCCATCCCCTACTTAGCTTCCCAGGGAGACTCATTTCCTGCCCATGTAAACTTTCATTGTAAGAAGTCAGACAACATAAAAAGTGATATGTTCAAGGGCCCTTGTTAGCCAGGGTTCTTTCAGCGTAAAGTTCTTGGTAACTTACTCTGTGTGAGGTGGTGTCAAGAAATAAATCAATGGAGACATGGATGTCTAACTGATTGATGCCTGGTACAAAGAATACAAGTGTGCTCCCACTAAAATCTATATTATTTAGTTTCAAGCACTTACACATGTCTTCAACAGGTTAGTGTAAAAAAACCCTAAAATCCCAAATTCATATTTATCCAGGGTCTTGAGAAGGTCTCAAGTGGATAATTGCATATGTCCAGTGGCCACTCTTCCATCTGCAGGGGAACTTGAAAGGTGTCCATTGAGCTCAGATTTCTTCCTTGTTAATATTACATAGCTTGTCCATCAAAAAAACAACTTGGCTTCTGCTCAGCAAAGTGTGGAGGTTTCCAGGGTCATGTTTACTCCATTGAGGTCACTCACTTCACCCTCCCCTCCTGTTCTGCTAGTTGTGCTAAGGTTTCAGAAAACCTTTTAGCTGCTTTCATCAGTAACACAACAATTGGTATTCCAACTGCTGCCAGTGGTTTAAACATGTTACTGGGCTATCAAAAATCTGCTCCTACACCCTGACCCAACCTTTGAATCTGCACTGTCTCAGGGATCAGCTAGCCTTGCTACTAATGCTAGATCAGGACTGAAATATGTACAGTTTAAATTTACTTCTATGGTAGTTTTTTTTAAAATACAGATCAACTATATCTGACAGCCCTCAACTTAGTTTTTTTACATTTTTAAAGTACATATAGAAGGATACTGTCACAGTTCAGGGAGACTGCACCTCTATTCCCTCTCTGTGGTCCACCAAAAGCATCTGCTCTAGGCTCCTCAATCATCATCCGTTAGGTGGAGATGCATATGTCTCCCTCCTGACCAGGATATTTCCATTTTGGACAGTCCCCTGACTATGCTGTGAGATCCCCAGCAAAACACAGACTGCCTAAGCAGGCCTGCTTCACTTTTGTCCTCAGACATAACTGTGACAATTACACTGTTAGTTACCACACAATTGTTACTAAGCAAGCACTTTTAAGGTAAAAGCATTACAGAAATCATTAAAGGAACCTACACACTTGCTAATAGCTTACCAGCAACGGCTTTGACTTAGCAATGGCTCTGGTTGGTGATTAGGACTTCAAACTCTACAAAGTGTTTTTTCCTGTAGTCATCAGTTCATAACAGGTTTTTCTTAGAAGTTGTTTCTCCAGGAATTAGTCCCTGCTTTATCTCATTTGGGTCTCTGCAGAGACGGTGAATAGATAATCAGCCAAACAATGGGTTTCTCTTCAAGACACAGCTTTAAAAGGATGACTTGGGAAGAGGAGAATTCAAGTTACTTCCCAAGTATTTCCTAGGAACCCCACTCTACTAAAAGTTCAATCTTGTCTGGCCCATTGTTTAAGAGTCCTTGGAGGCACATAACACTTACCATTGTTTATCTGTCTCCCCCTTCAAAGAAGTTGCAAACCATCCTGCCACAGTACATAAACCTTTGCCATTTTAATGCAATTACCTTCTAAAATACTTTAACTTTCTTAAACTGGGTAACTTCAACATAGATCAGACTAGCAAGCAGTAGTCAGTCTGTTGCTGACAACTCCTGTCTGTCAATGTCAACGTTGCACTGTTACAAGTTCTGCTTCAGTGTGCCCTTGAAATGTTTCCATTTGCCTGCTTTCAGTTTGTCATACAGCACCTGCTTTGGCATTCTAGTGTCATCCATCCTCAACATGTGACCAGCCCAGTGCAACTGTGATGTGACAAGCATAACTTCAATTCCTATGGCGTGACTATGTTCCAGAGCCTCATTATTGGCAATTTTTATCCTGCTATTTGATGCAGAGTATAGCACACAGATGTTGGAAATGGAACTTATGTAGAAGCTCAATGTGATTCCTGTATTAGGTTAAGGTTTCTCACTCATACAGCAAATTAGACAGCACAACTGCTTTATGGACTTTTAACTTGGTTTGAAGGTTAATACAATGTTGTTGCCAGCCTCTGTTGATACAACTGTCAGCTCCTTGTCCTTGGTAACATCATTTGACAATACACTACCAAGATAGCAGAAGTCTCGAACCACATTCAGCTGTCAGCTGCTGTTGATGATGATTATGATGATAACTTTTTTGGTTTCATGCAGAGTTTTTGTGGTGCAGTTTGATACATGATGCTGTCCTTCTCAGATAGTCAGGCTATACCTTTCTTCAGGTCCATAATCAATTGTATATCTTCCAGATATGTGCATGCATACAGCAGCTCATAAATGATGGCCTCAAAGACCTTTGGGGAAGATCTCAGCCTGTTTAGATTAAATAATTTTCCAGAGGATCAGAAACATATCCTGATACCAGTGTTCAGGTCTCCTGTAGCATCATGTTTAATTTCTTCTATGCAGCAATTCTCGAAGAACTGACCAATTTTGGAGCCCTGATTAATACCATTAATAATAGGAAATGAGTTAAAACATCACCTACACAGACTCATCCAAACATTACATCATGAAATTGCCTCAGAATGTGTCCAGAAAAAAATTGCAAACAAAACTTATGTAACAATTGCCAAAGCCCTGGTATACTGACAGTGTCAAATGCTTTAGTCAGGTTAAAATGGAAAGTGTAAAGGTCGTGTAGCTGTTCTTTGCATTTCTCCTGCATTTGACAGCCTATGAATGGAATATCTGCTGCTCCTTACTTTGGACAAAAACTGCATTGTGACTCCAGTAGCACCCAATTAGTTATACTGCATAGCAGACAATCAAAGAATATTGTAGTCCGAACCTTTCCAGACACAAAGATTGTGGTAACTATTGGACTTTTCAACTTTCTTTTTGTATATGGTAACACTGGTTTCAATGGGGGCCGGAGGGTAGGGAACAATAATAGAAAATGTGGAAATGGCAGAGGTGCTTAATGACTTCTTTGTTTCGGTTTTCACCACAAAGGTTGGTGGTGATTGGATGTCTAGCATAATGAATGCCAGTGAAAAATAGGGAAAGAGCAAGTTAAAATTTACTTGGTCAAGTTAGATGTCTTCAAGTCACAAGGGTCTGATGAAATGCATCCTAGAATACTAAAGGAACTGACTGAGGAGCTATCGGAGCCATTAGCAAATATCTTTTACAAGTTATGGAACACAGAAGAAATTCCAGAAGACTGGAAAATGGCACTATATTTGCCCATCTATAAAAAGGGAAATAAAGACAACCCAGGGAGTTATAGACCAGTCAATTTAACTTCTGTACCTGGAAAGATAATGGCCCATTCAATTTGCAATCATCTAGATTCTAGAAGATAAGGTGATAAGTAACAGTCAGCCTGGATTTGTCAAGAATAAATAGTGTCAAAACAACCCAATAGCTTTCTTCGACAGGGTAACAAGCCTTGTGCATAGTGGGGGAAGCAGTAGATGTGATATATCTTGACTTTAGTAAAGCTTTCGATACTGTCTCGCATGACCTTCTCATAAACTAAGGAAATGCAACTAGATAGAGCTACTATAAGGTGGGTGCATAAGTGGTTGGAAAACCATTCTGGGAGAGTAGTTTTCAGTTGTTCAATCATGCTGGAAGGCTATAATGACTGGGGTCCCACAGGGATCAGTTCTGGGTCCATTTCTGTTCAATATCTTCATCAGTGATTTAGATAATGGCGTAGAGAGTAACTTAAAAAGTTTGCAGACAATACCAAGTTGGGAGGTTCAAGTTCAAAATACCAAGTTCAAAATGATCTGGACAAACTGGAGAAATGGTCTGAAGTAAATAAGAAGAAATTCAATAAGGACAATGCGAAGTACTCCACTTAGGAAGGAACAATCAGTTACACACATGCAAAATGGGAAATGACTGCCTAGGAAAGAGTACTGCGGAAAGGCATCTGAAAGTCACAGTAGACAACAAGCTAAATATGAGTCAACAGTGTAACACTGTGGCCAAACAAGAGAACCTCATTCTGGGATGTATTAGCTCCTGCTGTTGTAAGCAACACATGAGAAGTAATTCTTCCACTCTACTCCATGCTGCTTAGGCCTTAGCTGGAGTATTGTCCAGTTCTGGGAGCCACATTTCAGGAAAAATGTGGACAGATTGGAGACAGTCCAGAGACCAGCAGCAAAAATGGTGGTGTGTGTGGTGGTGGTGTTGTTTTAAGCTGGGAACGGCGAACCACGGCCACTGGGAGAGGAAGGGGGGGCGTGCCTGCGGATGGTCAACATAAACAAAATCTCATGGCCTGCCTGCGGATTACCCTGATGGGCCGCATGCCAAAACTTGCCGACCCCTGGTTTAGATATAGTTAGTCCTGCCATGAGTGCAGGGAACTGGATTAGGTGACCTCTCAAGGTCCCTTCCAGTTCTGATTATATGAATGGTGCTCTTTTTGAAATCTTGCAGTACATCTTCAGTACTCCATATATTAAGAAATAGTCCATGTAGTCCCCTCAGCAGGATCTCTCACCCATACTTGAGTATTTCTGCAGGAAAGTCATCAGACCTGGGACCCCTGCAGTTCTGCATGCTGCTCATTTTGGTGCTGACTTTGTCAGGGGACAGGATTGCGTCCATTTTGTCATTACATTTGACTGATACATTAATATTAGTGCTTCATTTGTGATGTTCGATGGTGTGTTGAAATGCTGTTGCCACTTGTGAAGGATTTCTCCTTTGTCAGAGATCAGCATTAGGCTGTTCTCAGTCTTCAAAGGCACTGAAGTGGCATGTGTAGGACCATATGTCTTTTTAAAGCAGCATATAGAAGTCTTTGGTTTCACGACAGTTGGGGTAGCCCTGGATTTCATCTGGCATGCATTCCACCATTGATCCTGCATGTCTTTAAGTTTAGATAGGAATCTGTGTTATGACAGCCAATCTTATAACTGTGCCTACAGAGACATGGGATATAAGAATTTCATGTTGCATCTCATGTTTTGTAGTAAGTAGCTATTGAATTTCTAGATCATTCTTTACAAACAAATCTTTGACATTGTTTTGCCATACCCAAGATGGTGAGAACAGCTTCATATACTGTTTCACAAAGTCTCCCGCTCACTATTTACATTAGCAGTAGTCATCAAGTCAGCAAGAATAGACAAAGGTGTTTTGGTGATGGTGTTACAGATCTGCGCTCATGTAGCTTCATCTTGTAATCACTTTATTGTGAGCTGTCTGGTTTAGTTGATGACTTGCATCACAGTGGTCAAATGATTAATAAGTTTGGAGCAGATGTGACTGGAAGAGGGCAAATATAGGGCCAAAATATAAAAAGGGAAATAAGGACAACTTAGAGAATTACAGACCGGTCAGCTTAACTCGAGTGCTGGAAAGATAATGGAGCAAATAATTGAGCAATCAATTTGCAAGCACCTAGAAGATAATAAGGTGACACAACAGTCAAGAACGAATTGTGTTAAACCAACCCAATAGCTGTCTTTAACAGGGTAACAAGCCTGGTGGATGGTAGGGGGGCAAGTGTATGTGGTATACCTTGACATTAATAAGGCTTTTGATATTGTCTCGCATGACCTTTTTACACAAACTAGGAAAGTACAGCCTAGATGGAGCTATAATAAGGTGGGTCCATAACTCTTTGGAAAACTATTCCCAGAGAGTAGTTAAGTGGTTTGCTCTCAAGCTAGACGAGCATATCAAGTGGGGTTCTGCAGGGATTAGATCTGAGTCCATTTGTGTTCAGTATCTTCATCAGTGATTTAGATAATAGCACAGAGCAGGGGTAGGTAACCTAGGGCACGTTTGCCAAAGATGACATGTGAGCTGATTTTCAGTGGCACTCACACTGCCCGGGTCCTGGCCACCAGTCCGGGGGGGCTCTGCATTTTAATTTAATTTTAAATGAAGCTTCTTAAACATTTTAAAAACCTTATTTACTTACAACAATAGTTTAGTTATATATTATAGACTTATAGAAAGAGACCTTCTAAAAACATTAAACTGTATTACTGGCACGCGAAACCTTAAATTAGAGTGAATAAATGAAGACTTGGCACACCACTTCTGAAAGGTTGCCGACCCCTGGCATAGAGAGTACACTTATACAGTTATGGGTGATACCAAGCTGGGAGGCGTTCCAAGTACTTTGGAGGGTAGGATTAAAATTCAAAATGCTCTGGACAAACTGCATCTCTCTCCTCCCCCCCATCCCTTTCATGCAGCTGTCTGCATCTCCTGGTTTGGGGACAGTACAGCCATGCCAGAAGAGCTGTCAGGGTGGGGCACTAATGGCAAAATCAACACCCAATTGTCATGGCTCTGAGGATGGACAATCTCACCTGGAAAATGTGTACCCTGCACCAATCTCTCTGCAAAGTGCCCTTTGTCAATGAGTCTGCCCAATGTCAATGTCATACCTGGCTAGTTCTCTTGCAACAAGTGCTGTACCTTTTTCAAGTTGATTGGTGGTAATATTGTCACAAAGTCCTCATGTTCTGCTAAGCTATTACAATTGATATCATGAGCTGCCGTCATTCAGATCTGCAACTATGACCACCAGCATCACCACTCCTGTTGCTTCTCCACTCGCCCATCATTGTAAAACTTTCCACCTTCAACAGAACACACACAGATTGTTTTCAGTGGTGCTGGCTTGCATCACAGCATCCACATTGTCTCACCCATTCATCTGTGCTCCACTGGCATACATTCAGAAGACTACTGGCAGGGGTTAGGTTGTGATCTCTGGCCATCTATGTGGAATTGTTCTGTGCACCCTGAATAACAGTAGACAGCTGTTATTTTGACAACTGGTATGCTTGTATCTGCTTACTACATCATTGTAAGTGTAACACTATTGCCCACTATAGACACTGCTGAGGTCTTTGCTACTGATCTGGTAGCTAGTGGCATGGGTTAATGAGTGTCAGGGCATGATCCACACACCAGTGGGACTGTTCACTGCACCTCTGTGGCCCCATGCTACTCGAAGATCCCTTGCAGAATTTGCCTGGGCGTGCAAGGACCAAGTTACCAGTTGGTACCACTCAGGAGGTACTGCAGGGGTCTTGCCTATGGAAAGGCTAGGTACCAGCAGGAAGGACTTATGGATTGTCTTCTCTTCACCTAAATGGTGCTAGCTGCCAGCCAGTGATGATAGTAATAGAATCAGTGCATTGATAACTGGCACTATATGCTTCACTCAGGCCTGGCCCACTGACTGTATTGAGGCACTACTAGCCAATGAACCAACTCAAGTCCCGTATTTGTTTGTTGAGGATCTCCCTTCCATCAGCTGCTCCAGCAACCATTTCTCAGAGCAGCTCTACAAAATCTTCTTTTCTCTCAACCCTTACAGTTTGAAAAATAAGATTCATATCTTTGTGTGAGTTTCCATGTGCAGCTGTACTTCAGACTTCTTCTAATGTATTCTAATTTTGAGCCTACAATGAGACAAACTAGGTACAATTTTTGAAAATGCGGTGCTTATGTCACTTTTGAAAATGGGACCTAGGCACTCTTGAAAACTGTGTCCATTATGTGTGCATTTTGTGAATGCACAAATGAGTTCTCTTGTCTTGAACTAGGGTTTGAAATCAAGTTCCCAAAGGGCAAGAGCTAGAGTATGTTGATAAATTGTGTAGTCACTTGCTTGACAACACTTTGGGAAATGCTCAGACACAATAACTGATGTCAGTCAGGTTTATCAATAATGGTTTTATATGATCACAGGACTGCTCTTCAGAGACTGGTAAGTGATACTACATTCACTTTTTACCCAGAAGGTGTTTTCCTCAAAGGTATATCCCTAAAGCAGTCTTTTTGTACCCTACTTGTTGTTTACTCTATATGTCACCTGAAGCTGGATTCAGTTAATCAGCTTTTTACCTTGTTTGTTTCTGGTACCATGGTGTGCCCCCTTTCTTTTGTTCTGAAACCATGTGTTCCAGGTCATGGTGCACCTTTATCTTTGTTCTGAGCACATGCATTCCATGTACTAAGGAGTGTGAAGACATCTCCATCCCCCGCCCCACCCCGGCTTGTGAAGGTAACTTCCTTTCTATTGCTATGAGGAAACAATTATGTCCTGATACTGTCAGTTTTCCTATCTACTTAAGCCAAAGCTTGCTTCAGCTAATGCAAGGTGTTAAGGAGCACTTTCTATAAATGAACACGATTATATAGCCCAAATTAGCCTGTACTTTTAATATAATGGCTATACTAATGCTTGGAATATGTATTTTGGGTAGTATTATCAGAATAATATACATGTATGTTAGCCAGCATATATTAGGCAACAAGAGCTAAAGGCATATGCTGCCATGGGATGTTGCTGGACACCCTAATCCAGGGGTCGGCAATGTTCGGCAAGCGGCTCGCCAGGGTAAGCACCCTGGCGGGCTGGGCCAATTTTATTTACCTGCTGACATGGCAGGTTTGGCCGATGGCGGCCCCCACTGGCCGCGGTTCGCCGTCCCGGGCCAATGGGGGCGGCAAGAAGCCGCGGCCAGCACATCGCTGACCCGTGCGGCTTCTCACTGCCCCCATTGACC